>NC_137636.1:539376-619376 GCF_963383615.2 Lipophrys pholis
TGGAACATAGGAAGACATCAAACTATGGAACATAGGAAGACTACAAACTATGGAACATAGGAAGACATCAAACTATGGAACATAGGAAGACTACAAACTATGGAACATAGGAAGACATCAAACTATGGAACATAGGAAGACTACAAACTATGGAACATAGGAAGACATCAAACTATGGAACATAGGAAGACTACAAACTATGGAACATAGGAAGACATTAAACTATGGAACATAGGAAGACTACAAACTATGGAACATAGGAAGACATCAAACTATGGAACATAGGAAGACATCAAACTATGGAACCCTGGCCCATAGGAAGGTTCCATTGGGCTCCCTGATGAACCTTCCATGTACCTGTAATTTATCCATTTGCAGACTGCAGATCTGCTTCATTTGATGCAGGAACTCCTAAACAGAGAGTTTGATGACTGAAAATAAAAAGTTAGCTCACCTCACTGCCGGTGAAATAACATGAGGATCAACGCCACTTGTTGAAAATACACATGCAGGCGAGGCTTCAGGAAACTAATTCAGCAAAAAGCTTTTTGGACCAAAACTGAGAAAATAAAATCTGAGTTTAAATTCCAACGTGGTTTTGCTTTAATCAGGGAAAGCTCAGTTCAGCCGACCGTCTCTATTGTCTGCTGCAGGTTTTCACTGCTCAGTTTGGAGGCGGACCATAGCTGTCGTCATGACTACGTCGAGGTGCGAGATGGCAGCGACTCCAGCTCCCCTGTGATTGGTCGGTATTGCGGGGATCAGCTGCCTCCTCCCATCAAAAGCTCTGGAAAGGCCTTGCACATCCTCTTCTCCTCAGATGGCTACCATAACTTTGAGGGATTCGTTGTCACGTTTCAGGAGCGTTCAGGCAGGTCGAATTATTCTTCCTGCGTCGTAGACACACCGTGTGAAATCTCACATTAAAGCCAAGGGATTAAATTCCATCAGATTAAAAAAAGCATTGCAGTGTAAAAAACAAAACAAAGATATATTGTACTGTAATAAATGTAACCCCAATGAATATTTCAGATACGTTGGTGGAGAAACTAAACTTCCAGAGTGAAAGTTCACTCGTCAACTCATTTATTTTGTGACCAGCGAGAATAAGTTCAGACTTAATTATGGGAGTTTCCTTCTCGATGCCTGAGAGCTGCTTCACTGACATCTTATTCTCCTTGTATCCATGGAGTTAGACAGAAGGAGGGACGGCCGACCAGAAGGGGGGAGATTTCTCCTATTGCACCCAGGAAACACACATATGAAGAACAAAATAACCAACAGAGATCCTCCACAGTAAAATGCAGTCTCACTGCCTCAGAATGAAAAGGCCCATTGGTACTTCCAATAATAAAAAGCCATAACATCATGACTGCTGGTCTGAGCTGGATCGTTTCCATTGGGGCTGAGGTGAACATGTGACTGTGTGATAATGTTGTTCTGTATTGCTTTAGTGGCATCAGCCTCTACGCAGATGATGTTCAAGTCTTTGTTCTTTGAGATGGGCCCTTCAAAGTAAAAGCTCTCTCTGGCTGTCGCTCAGCTGGTAAAGTGGTTGTGTCTCTCGATTGCAAGGTTACAGGTTTGATTCCCCGTCTCCCCTTGTCCTCACGTCAAAGTGTCCTTGAGAAAAACGCTGAACCTCAGCCTGCACCGTGGATGGATTGACACACGTACTGGTTTACAGGGGAGGCTAGACACTCGTGGAATGGAATTGAGATTAGGAGTTTGCGGGTTTGATTCCCACAGATCACTACTGTGGGTCCCTGAGCAAGACTCTTGATGCCTATTATCTCCCCGGGGAGCTTTAAGTATGGCTGCCTACATCTTAATAGGATGGATAAATAGAGAAAGATTAATTTCTCCCAACAGAAACCAAAAGCTGAACGTCAGACACTCACATCTTCCTATCTTAGGCAGTGGGGCTCCACCTGACAGGCAGCTTATGTTGACATGTCAATCTGGATGTAATGTGAAGCCTCATTCACCAATATTGCCGCAAAGAAGAAAGAAGAATGTGGGAGCAGGATGTTAACAATACAGTTTTGTGGTGAATCCTGTAATTAGTGACTTTTTACCTGTCAGTGGTTATTATGTAGTGGCTGGTCGTTGTGACGTTGTTATTGTGTTGTTGCCTGCTGGTAAATGACTCAGCGTCCGCAGTGTGTGAAAACACACAGTCTAGATACTCATGATATTCAGTATCTGCCTCAGACGCCATAAATGCTGGTGACACTCTGCCTCCCCCTTTAAGATGCTGCAGCACCGTGTCACTAGTTTGCATGCGACTCCCAGACCTTTTGATTTTGATTCCTCTGTGTCTGTGCAGCCTCATGCCCTGTGCAGCCTCATGCCCTGTGCAGCCTCATGCCCTGTGCAGCCTCATGCCCTGTGCAGCCTCATGCACTGTGCAGCCTCATGCCCTGTGCAGCGATGTGAGACAGCCAGTCAATGACACAAATTTATCACACCTATTTACCTCCCTGTGTTGCAGGGAGGTAAATATTACATTACATTTATTCAGTCCTTTACCTCAATGGGCATCGCCTCTGAACCTGAACATATCAGAGCAGTGCAGAATCAGAATCCTTATCAGAAAAAACTTTATTTATCCCAGAGGGGCAATTTAAGTGGGCAAAGAGCAGTACATATAAGGCAGGAGAGAGAATAAATAAATAAGTTAATCAAATAAAAGAAGAAGGCGAGTTAATTAGAGGCTAGCAGATTGTAATCTTGCACAGGTCCAGACGTTAATACACATGAACAATATTGCACTAAGAACATTCCCGGTTCTTGTAGCCCCTTGGAGTTCAGCAGGAGAACAGCAGTGGGGACAGAAGCTGCTCTCCAGAAGCCCTAATGAACGATTAATGAACGTTGTTCCGCCTGTACTACCGTAAATATTTGCTCTGCAGGGGTCCCCCAGGGCAGTGTCCTCGGGTCACTACTCATTTCACTATGTTTAATGATTGCTTAGGTTGTTTCCCATATGTATACAGGCGACATCCTGATGTTCAGCGGGACCTGGAATCAATGCTTAAAAGACGTTATATATGAGTAAAATAAAGTACCTTGTCAAATATGCCTGTGTCTCTAAAGACTAAAGTTCTTGTCTCCAGTGAGGACGCTCTGAACAGACATTTCACCAGCGCATCTTTTCTCCACAGTTCCTACCATCCGGACCACAGCCTGTGCACTCCCAGAAAGACCAGCAAATGGATATTTGGAGCCGGTATATGGGCCAGAGAAGGAGCTAGTATTTGTAAATTATCAGTGCTACCCACCTTTCATACTGACCGGCATCCAGCAGAGGACCTGTCTGCCTAATGGCACATGGAGCGGCACAATCCCCTCATGTGTGAAAGGTACTTTCTCAGCAGGAGGCTTCTGATGTATGTATAAATAAAAGCCACGTGAGGAATTTGCTGTTATTTTCTTCCCATCTCAACCCACATTCAGACCAAACAGGCCCTGTCCAGTGTGCTCCCCTGCCTAAATTGCTGCATGGCTACCACAGACCTGCTGGAAACAGAGAGAAGGTTGAGTTTTTCTGTAAGAACTCCTACATTCTGAGTGGAAACCACCGGAGCACCTGCCTTCCTAATGGCTCTTGGAGTAGCAGGCCCCCCACGTGTCTAAGAGGTAGTTTGTCTTTCTGAAGAGATGGATGGGCAACATACTTTTACAAACAAAAAGTAGACTTTTTTATTCATTTTTATACAAATGACTTTGTTGCCTTTAAAGAAAAGAATCACCTGATAGTTTGCATGTTATGAAATTAAAAAAGCTAGTTTAAATAATGCACTTTATCAAAACAGTCTGATACAGTTTAATCCTTTTCTTTTCTCTTCGTAAGGCACGATTGTCTCTAATAGTTCAGGTTTACTTCTGTTGACTGGCTCTGCTACTCGTAATCATTCATCAGACACAGAATATTCTGGCCTTTTTATAGTGGAATGTTTTGTTTTCTCCTGCAGCTTGCCGAGAGCCCAAAGTGTCTGAACTGGTGCGACAAAGTGTGGTGAAGTCCCCTCCTCTCCCAAGGTAAACTTCATAAGTCTGTATATTGTCTCTTGTTGGTTCTGGTGACGTTTTATTCTGACACTGATCACACTCAGAATTACATGAGGATGAAAACTGTTGTAGTTCATGTGTTGCTTCGTAATACCTCAAACAGGTGATAATGACGAGCACGAGAAAATCAGTGCACACTGCAAGCTGCCGCTCTTTGTCTGATACTGCCTGTGAGGCACCAGAGTCACAATCCTGACGTCTGAAGGCCCCAGGCCAAGGGAAACCATGAAAACCCTCCAATCAATAACCATTGAACTCCAGACCAAATGATCCTAATCACAGAAGCAACAGCGCTTACAATAATAATCACATTTAAAACAATGTTTTGCCATATTGGTCTGAATATTATACTATGAAGTGTTTGAGCCCCTTGAAGTAGGTTAGAAAGAGTTGGTGTATCTTATGTGCTGCTCCAGCTGTTAGGATGAGTTGTACTTAACAAGAGAAGGGGCGTCTCTTTACCCCCCCACAGCGCTCAGACCTACTGACACACAACGTTTTGAAACGGCTCCTAAGGTGAAGCTTTTTGGAAATGTTTTCTGAAACGTTGGTACTACTAGTACAACTACACCACTGCTGTAGTAAATGTTTCTTCTGCACATGCAGGACTAGATAGCAGAGCTGGGCAATAAGAAGAAGGTTTTCCTCCAGCGTGTCTCCCAGTCCACCTTCTCCTGCTGGTTCTATAGTTGAGTCACCAAACAACAATACCAAAGTCTGTCAACTCACCATTGTTCCTTTTTATAGCATATTGTTGTCTGAACGCATGTTTGTGTGGTTTCATCCTAAAAACAACCAACAGCACCCACTAGTGGCCCAACATGAAAAAGACATTGTTTTCAGCGTTTTTGCCGTTTCCGTGTAAATGGACATCGATTTAGAAACATTGCAGTGTCAACCAAAGCTTTTCTGAAATAAAAACGCAAAACGATGATGCACACCTGAGTGCAGCAGTGAACCAGCAGAAGGTAGTGATACTGGAGGGATGAGGAGTCAGCTCCAGGCCTGAGGCTCCGCCCACCCGCAGGTCTTCATGCTCACATTTTTTGCTGGTATTTGATTTTTTCACGTGATCATCACATTCCATTTTAAACACGACCTCTATCAGACTGTGAACGTGATCGGACCCGACGGTTTCGGGCCCCAGAGCGCAGAAGATGATGTGAGGTCACGCCGAGCAGCACGCTATTTACGCACGGCACGCCGGTCAGCACCAGGGTTGCCAGATTGGACTCACTGTTTTCAGCCCAAACAATGTAAAACCCACACACCTCAATAGGAAGTGTAGGAATCATGTTAAAACCCTCAAACTATCATATGTGTAATAAAGAACACGCCATAAACACACAAATACACAAAATAAACAAAGTTAAAAGGTAAAGAGAGTTTGGCTCCCCAACTGGGGGATACCCTCCATATCTGGCAACGCTGCTCAGCGTGTAGATTCATTCTCAAGTGGTTGTTAAATCCGAGCGACAGAATCGAGACAACATGAGGAGGAAAGAAGAAGAAAGAGGATAAAAGAGCACAGCTTTTATTCTGGCGGAGCCGCTTCCTCTGGCGCTTATCAGTGACGTCAGTCACCCGTCGATGACGAAGCAGTCGAGGTAGAACAATATCTGAGCTGGTACCACATATGAACGAGGCCTGGTTCTGGAGGGAAACATCAGAACCGGGTCTCATTCCCCTGCAGTGTGAAGGAGGTCTAGAATGAGTGATGAACAATCAGCCTCAAACATTCAGAGACGTTAGTGAACATTCAGCCAACAGGAGTAAAGTCTTAAGTAATCTAGTTACATTGTTTTCTTTAAGTATCTTTCTTTCATTATTTTACCACATATGAACGAGGCCTGGTTCTGGAGGGAAACATCAGAATTGGAGCTTTAACACTGAAACAAAAGAAGACATGAGTCACTAGTGAGTAAAACATCAGAATCGGTCTGATTCCGCCGCAGTGTGAAGGAGGTCTAAGACTGAAGGACGACAGCTACAGCCAGACAAGCAAAGCACCTATTTTTAAAACTCTCATGCTTTCATTTCTTTTAAAGCTTTAATGTTTTTCTTTTATTAATATCATTTTCATGTCTTTGTAGTTTCTTTCTGTATTTCTTTGTAAAGCACTGTGACTTGCCCTGTGTTTAAGTGGTGCTCTATAAATAAATTTGCCTTGCCTTGCCTTGCCTTGCCTTGCCTTGCCTTGCCTTGCCTTGCCTTGCCTTGCCTTGCCTTGCCTTGCCTTGCCTTGCCTTGCCTTGCCTTGCCTTGCCTTGCCAGATCTGTGAGAGTAAGGTTGAATTGTTAGACTTACAAATATGTGCATGCATGTGTCCATGTCCTATCAATGATATCCAAACATATCTATACACGCTGAATATTTCTTATTTGCGTCCGAGTTGATTTCCAGAACATTTTTCCAATATGAATATAATCACTAACCACTAAAGTAAATGTTCTTTCTTGTCTCCTTCCTGCCTTTAATACTTAGTCCTTGCGTGTTGTTCGCCTCCTGGTGTGGTCTCGGGTGGGGGGTTTGTTGTGGGGGCTGTGTGGCGTCTTGGTGCCAGGCCTCTTTGCGTCGGCCACTCGCCCTGGGCCTCACTGAAAGTTCCCCATGCATGTCTAATGATGGCTCACACGCTTGTGCGACTTGTCTCAATGCTTGACCTCACAGCTCGGTTCCTACACTTTGTCCACATGCATGATTTTGGTTCCTCTACAGCTTTCCAGACTAGTATCTGTCGGATTAGGACAACTCGTCCTAGTAATAACACTAATATGTCTCAATAGGGTTGAGGTTTGTTGTGGTCGATCCTCCTCTCCACTTTGTTCTGCTAGTACTGCTTGTTCTGCTCGTGAAAGACTACCTGTCCTTCCATTTCACTTTCTTTGTCAGATTTATATTCTGTCCCCTTGTTACCCTCTTTTGTCTCGCCCTTCATTCACCGCAGTGCAACAGAGTCTGCTCCGGCTGCCTGGTGAAGGACACACTAACACACAAAGAACAGCCACACAGATAGAATTTGACAAGATGTGAAACACAGAGAAGATCTCACTGCTGGATTTAACAGCATCTGGAGCATACACAAGCTCTTTTTAATCATGCAGAAACCTTTTACATGTATATTTTAAACATGGTAACCATCTTTTGGTGAATTTCAGGTTGGTAATGGGCGTGTACAAAACTGGCCCAAGATGCAAACAAGCAGATTAGGCAAATCTGGACATGGCATCTCCATATATCTGCATGTAGGAACAAGGCACAGCTGAGAACAATCGGGAGGAGGACACCAGGGTGGAGCACGTTTACACAACAGTGTTTTCAAGTGAAAGCTTTCAATCCAAGGTGCAACTTTTTGAAAACGCTCTGACTCCGTCTCTGTGCAAACAGGGGAAAACACCAAAATGCTCTGAACCCATTTCCATGTGGACGGCGGACACGCTGCTACTTGTGCACCATGGCCAGAGTCAATAGTTCTTCTGCACATGCTCAGCAGAAGGACATTAACAACAATGGCGACCTCCAGACTTCGTTCCTGGAATCCATGTAGTCAGTGTGCAAGTTGGTGGATATCTAATGTCAGAAGGCCATCCTGACTTTAAATCAATGGATTGTTTACAGAACAATGATTTCAAGTGAAAGTGTAAAACCTTCATTGCATTTTGGGTGTTTCACCACAACAGTTTATGAAAATGACTCCGAAGGTGGAACTCTTTGAAAACACTCCAACTCCATCTTTTTGGAAACGAGAAACTGTCGTAACAAATTGTTCTTCTGCACATGCTCAGTAGATGGAACATAACAACATTTTCCTCCAGAGGGTCACGACCCCCAGTCCACATTGTCCTGGACTTCCACCGTGATAACAATCCAACTTGGTCGTAGTAATGTCTGTGTACTCACAGTGTTAATGCTTATAGCAGATCGTTCTCTGGGTGGTTCCATTACAAAAACAACCAAGAGAACCAGCTAGTGGCCCAATGTCAGGAGAATTTCCTGGTAGAACCCTGAGAGAGACCGAAAACACTGGAATCATACTGAGAGCCATTTAAAAAGGTGTGAGACCATTTACATTATTCCTTCAGGAAGAGACAAAGTCACAGTACAGCCTTTGCATGATTGTCCAGGACTTTGTCTCACTATGAAGTCAGACAGCGCCCCCTAAAGGCTGGATTGTTTTGAGAAAGATCCTCCTGCTTGATTGAAGGAGACCAAACGTAGCACAGAGGTTCCAGCAGTACTGACACAGAGGTTCCAGCAGTACTGACACAGAGGTTCCAGCAGTACTGACACAGAGGTTCCAGCAGTACTGACACAGTTCATCCTGGAACACAGCCTGACTCACTACACATCATTCTTTATGAGACGGAACCCCCAACATGAAAACGACATGGTTTTCAGCTTTTCTAACACACTGCTGTGTAAAAGCAAAACCTTTCTGAAAGGAAGACATAACAACAGTGCGTTTCCACTCGACATGTTGTCAGGTAAACGGTCCTAAAGACACTGAACCAGGAGTGGGAGCAGATCAATGTAGCGTCAGAGGAAACACAGAATGCAGATTTGTTTTCTCATTTTGCTCTGGATTCAAAATCTCTTTTCGTATTCATCTGCTTACCTCACTTCCCCGATGATCCTCACGGTGCCTTATGTGGCACTTAGGGCTCCTATTTCATGAAGAAATGTGCAGCAATTATGCTTTAAGAGGGGCCGTAATTTCCACTTACTAAAGGTCTCCGTTTAGCCAGGCGCAGCCCTGGGTCCGAAGCTGACTGTCAATTATCATCGCAGGGAGGCCGACACAGCTGATCAAGGTCTCTTTCCTCTCCTCACAAACTTGTCTTGACGCGAGCACATGCAACAGTTTAGGACTGAGATAACACTGAGATAACTGCTTCGTCGTGCATGTGAGTCCACAGCAATGCCCACGGTGCATAATGAATACATAGGTGAGGTGAGGTGAGGTGAGGTGAGGTGAGGTGAGGTGAGGTGAGGTGAGGTGGAATGGGATAAGAACAGACAAGACAAGACAGACTTTTATTCATCCTACAAGTGGGGAATCCCAGCAGCATAGTGGACAGTGCAGAGCGATATCCTGCAAACCAAGAAATATAAATAGATTTTAGATTTTCTGATTCAAATAATCCATCATCACTCAATCACAAAAAAAGGCCTTGTGATGATTTTTAAATCTTTGAGCCAAACTCAGGGCTTCTTTGCTCTTTGTCCAGTTTAGATATTATTATTACTGTTTATTCAATATGCTGATAAAGGCCACCAGATGCACTCTGACTACATATATTTCCACAGATAAGATATGAGATAGAACTTCTCATCCCATTGAAAGCCTCTTCTCTTTATCCAGATACAGCATGCACGATGTGTTGTCAGCAGGCTTTCTCCCACTGTCCCTGGACAAAGAGGACAGACCTGACACCAGCTTCCCTCCAGGCGTTCACCCAGTCCACACCAGCATCCAGTACAAGTGTGCCTCGTCTCTCTACCGCCACACAGGAAGCTCTCGGCGTACCTGTCTGAAGACCAGCCGCTGGAGTGGCCAACATGTTTCCTGCTCGCCAGGTGACCCCTGCAGTGGAACATGGAGTACTTCCAAAGAGAAACTGAGGGCTGGATGCAGTACTGTGTGAAGATTCTCTGTAGGGAGCGTGAAAGTGCCTCTTATCAATGAAAGTATTACAATCAGGAAGAACTTCTGATAGGCTCCAGTCGGATCCTGCAGCACAAAACAATATGATCAAGACTCGAGCATGAGCTGAACAATGAGTTTGAAGGAGATTAGAAAGTGTTTCAGCAGAGTTCAATCTGCAGCCTGATCATCAGACACAAAGACCTGAAGAGAAAACCTGCTTTTTAACGTCACTCCACCTCAGAGGGATCCATTCTGTCTTACTTTAGGGGCCATAGTGCAATTTCCTCATGTGGGTCCAGACTGGTGAAAAAGAGCAAATTATTAAAGTAATAACTATTGATATATTACTAAGGAGTTCACAGTGATTGAACTATCCTTTTATAACATGCTTTATAACGTATATGTGCTTTACAACTTACAGATCACAGTGGATTATTATTATTACACTTTTTACATCTCCAAAGGTGTAAAACATTTATAATAATAATAATAATAATAATAATAATAATAATAATAATAATAATAATAATAATGATAATAATAATAATAATAATACCTTAAGATGAGCTCAGATGAGGCTTTTATGTATGGAGAGAAATGCCTTGTTTCATGCTGCTGTTTGATTTTAGTTTGTTTCCAACCCCTGGTCTGGGGTTACAGAAAGATACAGAGAGATTTCATCATGCATATAAACCTACAGGAGGTCTGTGGCCGGAGCATCAAGCTGCTTGGAACAATCTCTCCACAGAGTTTGCAAGTTCACTGAGAACGAAAAAAATAAATAAATCAGCTTTTATGTCCAAACAAATATGCATCAATCCCCAATGAAGAAGAGTCGCTGACACCAGAAAGGGGAAAACCCTTTTCAATAAGAAGAACTCTTTAGACACCAGTGATGGTGGCTCTGTTCTGGTACCGCGAGCTGTTTGGAAGGCAAATGCTCATAAATACACGTCTTCAGTATCTTTGTACTCTCTGCAGTACTTGATAAACCAGAAACTGGTAGAAACCCTCTCAACACAGGAAAAACCTGATCTTCTAGAAACTAATTTCCATTGAATAATTACATTTAAAGAAAAAAGTGTCACATTAAAAACAACAGAAGGAATAAAACCAAATAGAAGGCAAATTGAGAAATGACTGTTTTGATATATTTTGTGTTTTTTCTTTGCATGTTTTTAATTTGATGCCCAGATTTTGGCAGAATACTGTCTCTCTGTGTATACATTTAGACTTTAGAATATTATTATCACAAAAACCACTTGTGTGTTTTATCTACATATTTGCAGCTGGAGGCGTTGTTTGTTAACTCTTGAGTGTCGGAGTAAATCTTTGACCTGGGAGAAAGTAGATTATTAGGAATAGGTTGTGTTGCATTTAATTTGTATTCAATCATTTATATCTCTGCTAATTCAGCTCCTTCATGTTCCTCTTGCTTCAAATCAACTGAGAGTTCCATGTTTAAAAAGCAAATCACACCTTTTTTTCTGCAAAGAATACGATGAAGTTTCTCATGTTCTTCCATGTCTTTCTTCCGGGTGATGCTTCGTCCACAGAGTGCGGCAGACTGCAGCTTCCAGCCACTCAGTGGCCGTGGCATGTGGCCGTCTATATCCGCTCAGCTCCTGACGGCACCGGGGGGTCCAGCACGTCCCAGCAGAGGAGTGTTTTGGGCCAGCAGGGGGCCTCGTCCTGGTACCTGGCCTGCAGCGGAGCTCTGGTGGCTCAGCGCAGCGTGCTGGTGGCAGCCCACTGTGTGGCGGAGCCGGGCGGGCAGCGGCCCCTCCACCCTGCACAGGTGAAGGTGGTGACGGGGAAGCAGTACCAGGGGTCCAGGAATCACCACCTCAGGGTACAACTCTCACCTGAAAATATCTGAGGAATTCTGACCAGAGCAGATCTTTCAGACGTCCAGTTGTGATGTGTGTGTCGTCGTTTGATGTCTCTGCAGGTTTGAGTCTGAAGACGGGGCATGTTGTACGATTGCATGTGTCAAACCTCAATAGACCGTTTCTATGACCAACATCCAAACTGTAAATTGCAGACTGTTGCAGTGGAACCCAGGGGGGTCACAGACATCACCCCCCAGGCCTTTTGTTTAAGAGGCCAAACCACTAAGAACATGGGAAACAGTTCAACCAAGCATTGATGTTTTAAAGAGCAGCGGCACAACTGAGATATCGATGCTGCTCCATGAAAGATTGTAAATTCAAACTCTCCTCAAATCCATTGTGTCAGGGTGAGATCGTAAAAACATGCAACAGCTAGAGGAGAGCATTCTTCTCTTATATTTCACTGTATTTAGCAGAAGAAGGTTTCATTAAAATGAGCTTTATTTTGAGATTTAATCATTTTCGGTAGGAATTGTTTGGTTTTATGAAAACATGGACATTCCCATCACATATACTCTGCAGCGCAACACAAAGATAAAGTTGAAATTCAAATCATCATGCGACTATTTCACTGGGCCGGTGCGCTCAAGAAGAAATTGGGCTGCATGTGTCCTCTGAACTAAAACGTGTTTGAGACCCCGGGTAGAGACACGAACATGCATCCTGCAGGTCAGACCCAGACCTGGGATGACCTGACAAAGTCTACAAGTCAGAAAGAAGAGAGGATTCATTTGTTGGTAAAAGAATCTGCTGTTTCTAGTTTGTTCACTGAGGATTTCACTGTGAGCAGAAGAATTCAATAAAACGATCAGAGATGGTGACATGCTTCTGCCTGCATCCGTCTGAAGAGACCACCTCCTGCTGCCACCGTTTCAGATTGAAGTTCAGAGTTCAGGTCACATGTTCAACGCAACAAATCCATCCAAAGAGACGACATGGTTCCTGGACCTTTCTGCTTTTTCTACCAAGCAGAGTTAAAAATTGATTTTAAAATTGCACTTTAGTTTCTTTTGCAGGTTCAATTTGTTATTATTAGTTATCATAAGTGATTATTTTACCAATGTGGCTCTATGTCATCCCTGAACTAACATAGATAACTGTGCTATCGTTAATTATTCATCTTCCAGTCATCAAATTACAGAAAAAACTAAAGTAAAACTTTCTCATACCTAAAATTGTTTTAAACAAATGTGAGGAACAGCAGTGATAAAGTATTAGGAGAGAGTCTTCTTTAAATAAGTCTAATCCTCTGGATGAGTTTATGTTTGTAAATGGTAAAAGATGAAATCCTGCAGCGGAAGCCTGAAGAGCAGAACAATATATTTGACTTGGACTTGAAATATCTGCGCATCTTGATGCAAATAGTCTGGTCTTGATATGTTTTCCAAAACCAACACAACCTGGCACATTGTGAACGAGAGTCAGGCTCATTTCTGAGGTACTTCTTCCTTTTTACCCCCCCCCCCTCTGCCCCCGACAGGTTTCAGACGTCGTCATCCATCCGGACTTTAACTGGGACTCGGACGTCGCCGTGCTCAAACTGCAAGACAAGGCCAAGATCAGCCGATTCGTTCTGCCGGTATGTCTGCCTCGAGTGCAAGGAGGGGAGGTGACGGCGGCGGAGGCGTACACCTCCAGGTGGACTCTACCTGACGCTCACCACGACCTGAGCCGCGACACGCCGCCGAGCCAAACCCGGCCGGTCCAGCTGACGGACGTGGCTCAGTGCCAGAGAGCGTTTCCTCAAAGTGGATGGCTCAGTGACGATACGCTGTGTGTCGCCAGCGAGCCGGCCGGGATTCCAGGCATCACGGTGCTGCCGGATCCGTCTGGCTGGCAGCTGCTCGGCCTGGAGAGTTCCATTTATACCCACGACCACACCGTTCTGACCAACATCGGAAACTTCCTCGATTGGATAAAGGAAAACATGAAGTAGATGTGTACCTTCTTCAGGATAGTTAAAGAAAAACTTTATAAAAAGTTTGGTCAAAGGAACTTCTTAAGTTGGATTAAATATCTGTATGAAAGGAAAAGCAGCAGCAGTCTGCGTCGTCTCACTGGCTGCCGCTGCTTTTTAATTTATTTGATTTGTTTTTAAACCCTGAGATGGTTTCAGAGCTGCTCCTACCTTTCTCTCCTCCAGGTAATGAAATCAAAGCAGAAGCCACGAGGGGAAAGAATATTTATCTAAGTCCCGCCCCCTGAATGCAAATGAACCAATAGGATTCCATAGGTTGAAAAATTTACAAATAAAGTTTTATTTTAAAACAACAACTACCAACTGCCAGGACTGGACCAACATTGTGAGCTCAGTAGAGAAGCAGTAGAGCTGGAAACACTTCAGTTATTACTTTTCATTTAAGATACAATGGTCAAATACACGTGCAACAGCAATACGAGTTGTAATGATAAATTACAGAGTTTATTTCATCTCATTTCCCAAACAAAAGATGGACAAAAGTTTTTATTACTTTTTAGTGTTGTTGGTTGTTTGATTAGTTTTTTAATTCCTGTGTTAATTACATTTTATTTAGTTTCATTCCTTATTGTTTTTATAATTATGTTTTTTGAAAATGTTTTATGAATAAACATGGAATGTTAAATAATTACAGGTTCTGAAATGTACTCAAGTGAAAAGCAAAGTTTTTTCTTAAAGCACCTTAGGGTTAGGAGTTACCAAGGAAACTATTTTAACCAATTCAAATGTAATGAAGCCAAAAGTGTGATAGAATGTGATAGTTTAATTCAAATATTACTATGTTGCCACCTCTTACTTGATAGAATAGAATAGAATAGAATAGAATAGAATAGAATAGAATAGAATAGAATAGACTTCACTAGAACTGTGTTTTTTACCACTTTTCTCTACAACTTTAACAACGTTCCCACAGACACACAGAGTCTTCCTCCAGCGTCAATCAAAGGTTTTTAATCTCTTGTGGCATCTCAGTTTATAGTCTACGTTTTACACTTCTACAGTGCTTTCAGCTTGTTTTATGGTTGTAATTGATCTCTCTTACACTGACAATGACTTGAGTAAAGACAACAATTGAACTTCTGACTTCTTGATTTTGATCACTACGTCCTCCCTGCTTCACCCGGAGACATTGACACTCTGAAGACCACTCACGTGAGACACTGTGACGTGTTGGATTGAAATCAAACTGCTCATCATAGCAGCCACACAGCAGCTCCATCGCGGTGACGATCTTCATGTCAAACAGATGTTTCCCCCTGTAAACATCCACTAATGGAATCTGAAGTAGTGGAGATTACAGATCATTACAGCTGCACCTCACTGCCACCTACTTGTCCACTAGCTCACTCTCAGATCTTTAAAATGCTGTCAGATGTAAATTCTTCCTAATCAAATGGTCTCACACTCGCTGTTTCCTGCATCTGTCTCAGCACATCTTCAGTCGGTGACATCACTACTGGCAACACATTTTAACTTTCTGGAGCTGGATTAAAACAGAAAAGTTGCACCACAACAACTAAAGTTTATTTGCATGAATTATCTTTGGCTGTCGACTGACTGTTGACCGGCTTCAGGCCTCTTACCTCCGACTACATTAGATAAATCATTCTCCAGGAAGGACTCTTCATCTGCACAAGTAGGCTCACGGCTGTACAAATATGCACGAGGATTTCTATTTATTATTTATTTTATATTCTGCTTTGCTGAAAACTTAGATTAATTAGATCTCTCATGTCTTCTCGGTTTGTGCACCCTGTTCCTAACCCCCCCCCCCCCCCCCCACCACCACCACCACCACCTTTGCACGTATCTCTAAGCTCTGCATGTGCTCCATGTGTGGCTGCATCTCCATGTGCAGCGGCGGTAAATACCGTCTGTGCGTACCTGTACCTGTGTGACGGCGGTGTGCCGGCATGTGAGCTTCTGCATTGGTGAGTTTCCTCCTGCAGCCGTCCAACATGTGCCGTCATTGAGGAACACACTGAGAGGATTTGCTAAACTTAGCTCTACTCCTGAGACGCAGACGCCCGCTGTGCTCTCCACGGCTTTGTGCAGGACACCTTTTAATCCTCGGCCAATTAAACACTGAGTTGCTCTGCAGCCCATCTCTGCAACTTGCAGAGTGAAATTGCCAGAATAAAAGAGAAGCAACCTAAGATGTTAGCCGCTTTCCTCCACCGTGTTTAAGTGGAGCAGCAGAGCGAACGCTCAGGTCTCAGGTGTAGTGCCTTTCAAATGCATTGGAGTTAACATTGGAATTATTATTGGACGTCCAGAACATGTGGGATGATTCATGCTCAATGCAACTACGTGCACATTTTTGAAAGTATTGTGTTGAAGAGAGACGCGGTTGACTTGAGCCTCAAAGGCAACAGGTCTGTATTTCCCCTTCTGATGTCACGATGCTATAAATGGGCAAAAGTCTGCTAATCAATTACTGTTTAACGGAGAGAACACCACACCCACACCTGAGAGGAGGCACTGAGCTGTCTCCTGAAATCCTCAGCTCACTGAGAGCACATCAGTCACCGTGCATGACAAGGCTTAGCTTGCTTAGGTTTCTATACCTTAGACTAGGAGGAACCTGCTGCTCTACCTTAGGTTCTCTTTAAACTTTTAAAAAACAGTCTTGAAAGTTTTGATGCTGCTTTGACTGAACACACACACACACACACACACACACACACACACACACACACACACACACACACACACACACACACACACACACACACACACACGGCCAGGAGACTTCAGATCGGACCAGCAGAGGACTTCCACAGGTGAGCACTTCTCTTTTTCCCACATTAAACTTGCTCATGATGAGTGTGACGGCTGCAGATCCTCCAAAATGCTGGAATGTAACGGAGAATTTCTTCCTCCTGCTGATTGAAGCCTCGGTTTACCTGCTGCCTTTTGTTCTGTTGATGCTGGATGGCTCCCGTCATCCTGAGTGTGAATGCTGGGGTAAACATATTGTTGGAGTGTGTAGCTGTTTATTAGGGAGGAACTGCCAGACCCACGGCTGTGAGCCGTTTCTAAGCATCCCGTAATGCAGAGGTTGTATTACCCCTCCTGCTTGTGGGCGAACGGCTTGTCGGGGGTCAGTTCAGGATACAGGCAGAGCGCCAACTGGTGAAAACATCCCCATTGCTCAAAGTCATGAAATAAGCTGGATTGGACCAAAATTGCCAGAAACGCATTGAGAACTGCAACTTTTTCTTGAATCAGAAAAGATTAATGACTTTGCATCTCCAGACAGAAACAGGTCAACCGATGCATGTTTGGGGGGAAAGTGACAGTTTCTTAAAGCAAAGCAAACCCCGCCGGCCGGAGGCCACATGTGCATCATTAAAGATATGGTGCCGCGTGCGATGGACTCCCACCGCACTCCTTAACTCCACACAAGGCTGCATGAGGATGGAGTTCAAAAGAATAGCCTGCAGCGCTCCACTATAAATCCCAAGTAAATGAACATCAGACAGCTTCTCTCTCCCTCGCTGTGCTTCTTGTTTGGGAACGTGACAAACGGGCACAACTGGCCTCCCTCCTTCTGCTCTTAGCATTTTCACTAAAATAGTTTTTTAAAATAGTGACTTTTTATGTTTTTGTTGTTCTTGTAAAGAGAGAGAAATGCTGCAGTGGCTTTTTATTGCCCCTGTCCAGGAACATTTAGTGTTGTACTGAGGTCTCATGTAAGTTCAACCTCACAGAGTTTCCTATTCTGACGTGGAAAGGCCTTCAGTTCTATTACTACATACATCACCTAGTAGCAATATGATAACTTTTCTTTGCCAGCTTGACCTGAATCATAATCAGGAGAGAAAGCTAAAACTCAAAGTCAATAAAACCAAAAAACCTCACAAACCTGGGATGGAACCAACGTTTTTCCTTCCTTTTTCCTGCAAGACGTTTCCTGTTTGAGGCGTGAAGCATTAATCTGAAGCTCAGTGCTTCTGCCAGAGCCCAGGCTGACGGCTGAAGGCAGGCCTTTGCTTTCAGAGGTGGAGGCTGCATGTTTTCCTCCTGCATCGCCCACATTGGAGAAGGTTGCTGGTTGACTTTGATGAGAAGATGTGAAGCCTGAACAGGACCGGTGGTCTGTGTCCACACTGTGAGCGACGGGCCGGCGGCTGAAGGCCTCCTGGTCGCTTTTAACTCAGAAATGTCTTGGAATGTTTCCCTCCGTCTGATGGGAATGGCTGCTGAACGTTCCATATCACTGAGCGACGACACTGGAATCAATAGGGTGATTCTCTGATGATTATTATGAACCAGCAGCCTGAAGACGTGTGGGGAAATGTTTCACACCACAAGAAAAGGAATTATACATTTGGTTTTCCCAGTTTAAAGTTTGGCCTCTCTCCTTATATATATACATATTTTCACATTTTCATTAATTGATATATGTGCAAAGAAGTAGATATTTACACTTTTTTTAATAAACTGTAATCTGTTGTGTGGCTGCTGCTCGCTGCCGACGCGTGGCTCTACTAGTTAGTGTTCTTCTGCTTTGTCTGGACAGTTTTTTTGAATTTTGGTTTTGTTTTACTGAATTCTTAAAAACAAAGTCCGAGCACACCATTTCTGAATGTTTCACCCCTTTTTGATGTGTAATTTGTGTACGTGTTCCTAGCAGTGCTGGACTAGTTAGTTGCCAAATATCTGGCGGAAGAAAAATTGAACTAAACAGCAGCCTAGGATCGTAATGTTTGTGCCTCGCCTCTTAAAGGGACAGGCACACAGAACTCAACCAACTATCAAGCCGTTTTGTGTGTTGTGTGTTTGCAGAGAGATGGAGATCCATCATAAACGAAGGAAATGATTATAGTGGCGGCTGAGGGAGAGCATGAGGGATTATGAGAGGCTGTTTCCCGGGACTTGGTCTCTGGGCTGACGGTGGTTCTAGTTTGTCTGTTTCTGTTGTTATTTGGTCACACTTGTGTTTCTTGCCTTGGTTAGAGCCGGTTCTGATCCTTGTTGTAGCACCAGGATGGCTGCAGCTGCAGCTGGTGTTGATAATGTGTGTAGATTGGCTTGTTAAGAGAGCCAGGAGCTCAGTCTGGTGCGGGACTATATACAAGGTTCAATCTGTGATAAAAGAAGGAAAAAAAGCAATAAACTTTTAGAATATGAGATTTTACTGAAACTCAAAGTTTTGCAACTTCATGTTCATTTTCATGAAAAACTAATGGAACAAATGTGATCCAGATCAAATTTAAAATGTATAAAGAAAGTACTGGTTTCTTCAATCTGACCTGCGAGGCTCTTCAGTTTGCATCTGTATGTGATTATATTGAGTGTTTCAGTGTTTGAAACTATGACTGTAATTATTTATGTTTTCATAAATGTACTGTTTCTGGACATCTATGACCCAATGAAACAATCTAATCCTGCCTTGTGATCCTCACCTGGACCGCTGGGGGTTAGTGAGCCCCTAACCTGAGCTCACTTCATCTCAATGTGATGATTCAGGACTCAGATGCAGTTTGCAGGTTGTTATCCAGCCGTGTGTCTTTACATCTGGGCTACGTTTCACCAAACATCACCAAACATCACCAATCATCACCAAACATCACCAAACATCACCAAACATCACCAATCATCACCAAACATCACCAAACATCACCAAACATCACCAATCATCACCAAACATCACCAAACATCACCAAGCATCACCAAGCATCACCAAACATCACTAAACATCACCAAACATCACCAAACATCACCAAACATCACCAAGCATCACCAAACATCACCAAACATCACCAATCATCACCAATCATCACCAAACATTCAGAGGGAATTAATGCGTTTTCTTTCATCCTCTGGAGGGTATATCTCCCCTTCGAGAACTTATGAGATGTAAATGCATTTTAGTCCTTTAAAACTCAATCTCCTCCACTTTCCCATGTACTGCCTCGGGCGCGAGGCCGGTTATTAACCTTTTAATGTTCAATTACTCTCAGTAAGTGCGGAAAAGCATGAAAAAGGCATAGAAAGCCCAGCGAGGGACCTTGACTTGGGTCTATAATTTACATGTACAAACACTAAGTGCCGTTCTTGTTGCAGCTTCTTTTCAATCCATCAATCAAACAAGTTCTATTTATGGGAACGCTTATAGGCACCAGCCTGATAAAGACACTGGGACGATGGGATAGGAAAGAAATACAGAGATATCTGTAAATAACATTTTACTGAAAAGAGAAAAGCTTCGAGAATAATGGAAAAAGCTGCAGCGTTCTAAAAATAATGAAACGGTGAGTTTCAGGCTTCTAATGGATTTAAACTGAGTTTAACAGACAAGAAATGTCTTTGCCATAGACTGATTTTAGTCTGAAACACAGTGGATGAATCAGTACATGGAAGCAGTACTACGTATGTCTCTACAAACCAATGCGGTCAGTGTACTGATGTAATACGAGACCAAAGCAAATGCTTGAGGTGATTACTACTTTACAAGTATAGTAGAAATACTTCTTAGTGTGAGGTGTTGTACAGCTGGAGTGCGAGTCCAGAGGAAAGCTGCTGTGCCCTGTGTAACTGAGCAGGGGTAGGAGGCACACCTTTCACACTTTATTTGGGGCATTTCTATTTTTTGTTTGATGATAATTTTGCATCAGTTGAAAGTTGTATTGTTTTTATTGTTGGTGTGTTTAATGTCATCTGGAACCGAGCTGGAGCTGGAAACACTGCCAACAACGGCTCCAGCTCCAATATCAACACTGATAATACAACCACATCTGCAAACGTCCCTTTGGTTCACCTGGCGCCGCTGGAGGAAGGACGGGAAACGTTTTGTGAAAGGAGTCTGAGTGCTAACATCATGTCCTTCTCTGCTCCACCCTCAAGTGGAAGACATGATGGCGCAGCGAGTCAAGAGCCGCTCATCTGATTCCCAAATCTTTTAATTGTACATCTCCTGCGCCGGTGAGAGCAGTTAACTCATAATCAGGAGCCGGAGCATGAGCTCTGGCAGCTCTGGCTCCCATCCATCACGAGTCCTGCTCTTACGAGATGGATGTCATTAAAATCATTACTGAAACACCATCATCAGCCGAGCATCGTGATTACAAGCCGTACTTATGCAAAACATGATGTGGGCTTGTTGTAGAGCAGGCGGCAGCGTTCCCTGGTCTTTTGCTTGATTCTGGTCGTGTTGCTGCATGTCCAGTGTCGTCATACGGACATTTTCAATGGAGCGCTTTGAGAAAACAAGACAACTTTTAAGAACTTCCCAGGATCTCGGTGCCGTTGCTGCCTGACTTCCTCGTCGAGCAGCTTTCATTGGACACGATGGATTGGTTGGTTCGCTGTCCGCTCACATCGCTCAGCGTCAAGTCTTCCTCTGCTCCTTTGTCTTTAGCAACTCAAATTTGGTATCGGCATAAAAACCGGTCAGAACCCCGCAGTGGACTTCTTATTTGTCAGACATTGTTCATGATCCAAATTACATTTTGATATTAAACAAATAAATAAATAAAAAGGTAACCTAACCAGATTCAACACGGCACAATCTAAACTATTAAGATGAGGATAATAAAACAAAGGAGGGGCGACTATATATAAATATATAGATATAAAACTACCTGAGGACTTTTGCTCGGCTCCATAAAAGAAAGAAAAGCCAGTGAAGTGGTTTTCCTCCGACTCCAGAAATCAACACGTCCTGCGTTTCTCCTGAAGGCAATCATTCACACATTGAAGCTGTCAGTCTGCTTCACCACTGAAACATCCATCTTAATTACACGTCCAGGCGCACATTCTTTTTTTTCTAAAGACTCTTCAACTAAGAAAAACTAAAGAAAAACAAGTTTCTGCCGAAGCTGCAAATTCGCTTCTCGTTCCCCCTTGGACCGGCTTTTGCAGAGACGTGTACTGCGCTTGTTAAAAACATTAAAGTAAAGTACTTTTAGTAGAATTATTTCACTTTGATTGCAAAAACTTGGGCCGACAAAGGAGGGAGATAAAAGTGATGCAGGAGGAGTAATTGCAACTAGAGAAGGAAAATCTTCTATTTTTCCGATGTGACAAAGTCTTTTTATTCCATAAAAACCTCCAGAGCTGCATTTAATGACTGCTTCCTAATTTACCCCCCAAAATCTTTGACTTGCATAAAACATATCAAAATAATTGTTATATTTTTAAGTGTGAAGTTTTTTATCAGATGGGATTCCTGCGTGTATCTGAAGAGCTGTCACTTCCTTTTTTAACTTTCAAATGAAAAAGCAAAACTTCCGTCGAGTTTTGTGACTCCGTTGGCACGGCAACGGTGCTTGGAGCCACTGTTGGCGCAACTTTTTGAAAATTCCTCTCAAGGTGGAACTTATCAAAAATGTCCTGAAATCTAGCTTTGTGAATGTGCTCAGACTCCGTCTCCATGGAAACGGGGCGTTTCTCTCCCAGTCGTCTGTTGACAGGACGGTGGATTCAGGAGTCATGTGATCTCACTTTGCTGAGCGGCGGTTTGCAGCCCCCGGTGGGAGGGTGCAGGACGCGCTGCGCTGAATAAAAACACATGGAGGTGTAAAGCCAGAACACTGGAGTGAGTCAAACTCAGACGGAGGCTCGGAGGGTTGTTAAGTACCAGGAAACACCCAAACTGACCCCTTTGGCCCTCGGGGCTTTTTTATTCTTTTTCTTTTGCTTAAAATACATTCTGCATATCGAAGAAATTCCTGGCGCACTTCCGAAGCAGAGCGATAATAAAATGCCAAGATTGATGATATTATATATCCATCGATTAGTTTAGAAAATGAGATTTAATTGATGGAGGTTGTTCAAAATATGTTTGTTTGTTTGTTTTTTAATGTGGATTCAATTCAAATAAAGTCACCTAATTAATGCTGCAGCTGAAAGTGCAGTTTGACTGATTGGCTCATTGTTTACGGTGCTTTTATTGCAGTCCTGTTGTTTTTATGTGGTAACTAACATTAAGTTGATTACTGACAAACTGTGAGTAAGTGATTTAATTTCGTCTAACATCTCAGACCAACTAAAGTGTGAAATGCGTTCACCAAATCCACTGAACGGCTCGGGGAAAAGGGGCTTTTAGGAGGAAAATCACATTTTTAAATGGGGCATTTAATGTATTTAATGCAGTTTGCATGGTGGAGAAGCTTCCACACTTCATTTACGGTTTGATTATTGCCGGTAACTGCACAGAATTTGCATGTTCTCCCTGCACATGTGTGGTCATCAGGCTTCCTCCTGCAGTCTTGGTCCATTTGTGATCAAAATTGCCTTGAGGTGTGATTGTATTCCTTTTTTTGGCAACAGAAATAGTTGGAGAAATGTGAGGAGTACGTGCGTTCATGTGGTTGTTAGAGATGGAATGAAATACAGAGTCGTAATTGTTTCCTCTCCTGTTTCTCAATTATTTTCTACAAAATAGTTCATTTTTGAGATCATGTGACAAAACATCACAAATGTCACCCAGAGACGCCAGATTAAACCACAAAGTCAAAACGGAGTGTCAAACGTCAGGAGAGTGGGCCAGAAGGATCTGGTCAGTCCACCAAGCAAATCATCAAAGATTCAAAGCAAACACTGCTTTTTAAAACACATTTATAAGAGTGGCGGTTATCGCCCTGCTAAAAACACCCAGAATGCCACAGCTCCAGGAGAAGGTTTTGGGATATTTAACTGTATTTTGCACCAGAAAGTTTCATTAAAATGAGCTTTATGTTGAAATTGTAGTCATTTTCTGTAGTAATTGTTTGGACATCTTCATCACGTCTACTCGGCACCACAACAAAGAAAACCCTTATAGTTTAGATTTAAAGGTCATTAAGGCTCTATTTAACCAGCCTGGACCACTGAAGGTGCATGTGGGTTGTATTTGGCCTCCGAACTGAAATGAGCTTTACACTCCTGATCTAATACGTTCACATTCCACTAACATGTTTTCAGTACATGTTTATCTATTAGCGCTTGAATCCAGCCCAGACTTTGAAGAGAATCTCTTTTGGCGTTTCAGATGAACTCTATCATGTTAGTGATGTGCAGGATTTATGACTTAATGCTGGGAATGTCTGCAAACAAGCAGCAATGGAGCCAGAAGGATCAGAAGAGCCAGCCCACAAGCACCAATGTATTTTCTCATCAGGGCTACTTCAAACAGTGTATTTGTAACCGAGCGTCATCAGGAAACAGCAGCGCCGAGGAGACGGCACCTCTGTTAGGAGTGACTTTAAGAAGTAGATTGGGAGCTTTCACTGCTGTAGACTTGTTCCCTGAGTGTGTCTGATCCATCTCAGTGGATGTGCACTGGATTAGAATGGCTCAGGACAGATTAGATAATTATAGACACCCGCTGTCTAAGCGTGGCGCTGTGTTGTCAGGTGTTGCAGCATGAGGCGGGCCTGTTGCTGGGTGGAGAAGAGGCGGGGCCAGGTGAGGTGCCAGGTGAGGGACCAGTGCTTTGCCATGTGCTCTCTTCCCTCCTCCTCTCAAAGCTCTAAGAGCAGCTCAGTTTAGTGGGATCGTCACAAGCCCTCAGGTGTCAAACAATTCAAAACACCGACACCTGTAGTGCAGCGAGGACGGACTCTCTGTTGGTTAACACTCTACGGATCCCTCACTGCTTCAAAGAAGGGCTTTATATATCTATATACATATATATAGATATATATATATATAAAACCTCATTAAAAGACCTTTAAGGAATTTCCCCCTAAGAATGTTCTATTCTATTCTATTCTATTCTATTCTATTCTATACATCTGTTGATATCACTGATATAATCTCACTGATACTAAGCAGCAGAAATCGCTTAAAAAAAACATCAGAAAAAAAACAAATCCTAAAAAGTTGCGTTATTGTTCCCACCAGTGGAATCATTTTATCTTCATGCAAAATCACTGACAACATAGTATAAAGAAAGTGCATTACGGTGACAGCATGAGAAGTCGCCATGTCCCTCTGCGAGGCTAAAAGGAGCGGCGGTAACTTCCCGGAACACAATAATGACACTGAGGACGCTCATTGACTAAGCAGCACTAAACAGCTGTGCCTCCACAAATATCCTGCATCTCCGACCCTCTGGCTGTGCCTTCTGAGTGGAAACAGCAAAGAAAGGTCTGGTGCTGGCTCAGAGCTCAGGAAGCATTCAGGATTCTGAACGTTCAATGTTCCCTGACTTGCACTTTATCGCCACCCCTCCTTAAAAACAGAAGTCAATCTCATGTGATCCAGTGAGGCTGAATGAAGAATATGTGACCCACGTCACGTTCAGGCAGAAACTTCTATTAAACTTAGGGAATCCGGCCTGAACAGAGTCGTTGAACCAGAGGCTGCAGCCCTGCACGTTCTCATGTCTCCCTTCTTTAACCTCTGAACGTCCTGATGGTTCCTCACCACGTTCAGCACAAAGCCAGAGAACCAGCCTCATGTCAGCCTGTTGAAGCAGGGAGACGTGGAGACATGCAGGGCTGCTCCTCCAGATCGGAGTTTGACACCCCTACCTTAACTTTTGTCCGATTAGATATTTGGAAATGAAAACAGAAAAAGAAAAGCTGCCATCAGTTTCTCGCTTTTGTTCAAATAAGCTTTGATTGGGCTGAACGAGCTTTTTCATCTCTGAGCTTTTGTTTGCTGCGAGCGTCTCGCCCGGCGTCGCCTGAAAATTACGTCAGAAATGAGTTGAAATTGAAGCTTTCTACTTGACTATTGAGGACTGTGTTTTCGAGAATGAAAAGTTATTACTGATTGGCTTGGTGCTAAATGTCGATGATTTCAAAGGTTCTAATGATTCCCACACCGGCAGGATCTTTAATTATGAGATGCATTAAGTATTAATTCCAGACTGCTCATGGTAGAAGTATGGCCTTTAAAAAGATCCTTGTGGTTTGTAATCAAGTGCAGAATGTGGAGATTTGGGAAGAGAAGATTGGTGCAGATTCCCTGCATGGGAAAGTAAAGTAAACAAAGCAAAGCTGAAGTGAAAAAGAAAGCAGTGAGGGTTTTACTCCCGGGCTAATCTTAGCGGTTTGACTCCGCCCTTCACGGCTGGAACGTTTTGTTGGACCTGCAACCTCAGTCACTTCACCTTTCCACGCCTCCGTGCAGCTGAATGAGCAGACGCCTCCTGATTGTGGATTTACATCAAAGTGAGGACGAAGTGAGCTGCAGGCTTTGAAGCGTCCAGGGACTCGTCTGGTTTTTGGAGGATTCGGATTGGATTTCTCAACACGAGCCATGACTTTGTTCGGGTCTCGTCTACACTGACCGTGTAGCCGCTCTCCACAAGTACAATCTCCAATGCCTGCGACTCGTGAAAACTGCTGGTAAGCACTCTGAGTACAACGTAATGATGTAGTGATGGCAATTCGTTGAGTGACTCATCGACGCAACGGAGTTGAAGAGGCGCCAACGGAACATTGACGAGACGGCGATGCTCCGGTGACTCAGCGGTACCTGAGGTGTTGCCTCAGGTACCGGGGAGTCAGCGGTACCTGAGGTGTTGCCTCAGGTACCGGGGAATCAGCGGTACCTGAGGTGTTGCCACAGGTACCAGTGACTCAGCGGTACCTTAGGTGTTTCCTCAGGTACCGGGGAGTCAGCGGTACCTGAGGTGTTGCCTCAGGTCAGGTCTGAATCTGTGGTAGTCGTGGAGTTCATGCAACATTAGTGTTGACCATATCTGTGCATGATATCTTCACCGACTGTAATCTCATGTGACTTTAATGAAAGTAAGAGATGAGTTGGATCCTCTGCTCACTCACCAGGAAACGTGTCGTCCTAAACAGGGTTGGTGCTTTTCTTTACAGAGAACAACTCCGGCAGGTAAACTTGAAATTCAAAGCAGTAATCTCCTGCATAACACTTTAAGGCGGGCAGCGGTGACACCTTGACTTTTCCCGGGAAGCCCCTTTTCTGTTACGTAACTCAATCTGTGCTGGAGGTGCTAATTTCATCCTCTTTAGAGGGCTTAAGTCCCATTAATGCTGCTGCAAAGTGTATCAGACAGGCGTGATTGACTTGGCAGTCGCTCTGTCCTCACCTGAAGTCTTCTCTTTCATGTCCTGTTCACCAGATGATGCAAAATTCTGATTCACCGAATATCTTCAAGAATTTAGTGGCGAAGTCCACCTTCTCTCCGCCGCTTCGCCTGAACCAACACGGCCCATTTCCATCTCGTTCTCTCTGTGAAGCGAGGTCCTGGCAGGATTCCCAACGTGTGAAGAGGGAAACTGTTGTTTTGTTCTTCTGAAGCGTTTGCAGCTGGAATTCTGCTTCCAGGTGTTTAAAGTCATGGAGGTTGAGGTTGTTGGTTACATAACTGCGTACGTCTGTGCTCTTCAGAGGACTTAAAGCCTGCGCAGGGGAGAGTTCATCATTAAGTCAAAGAGGCTTTACTCCAGACCACAACAAACGTGAGACGCTGTTGCTTCAGAACCTAATGAGAGGCGTGCACAGGGAGATGGAGGAGCTTTGAAATTACAATTACCTGTAAAAGCCTCCGCTTCCACGCACAAACACACGCTTTAAGCGAGCAGCATAGCGTACGCCTGTGAAATGTCCAGCTGTCCAATTTCTTTCTTCGTCTTTTTTTTTTTTTACAACTCACACGAAGGTTCTCTCTTGCGTCCATCTGCAGTTTAAAGCACAAACACCTCAAATTATCATAAATCATCATGCAAAGGCCTTCCGACTGAAGCAGCGCAGGAGGGAACAGCTGCTCTTCTGTTTATTCAAATTTACCAACGGAAACTGGAATAAATAATGGTTGGAATTGCAGATTGTTAACAGCTTTTTCTTTTATTGATTCGGAGCTGATTGTTTGGGAACGTCAATCACCACATGTGAAAGACCATCTGCAAACTTTTTCCACTTCTTAATCTCTGCATGCATTTGGAGCATGCACAATGAGCTGAATTGATGCACGCACACAAAAAGCACTCATATCTGCCATACACACTCATTACAAATGTTTTATTCACTTTCTTTGTCTAGTTTTTTCATAATAAAACTCTTTCTTCAACATCAACATCGTTCCATCTTGTTTTCTAAGTGCACTTTCTCTTCCTCTGTGTTTTTTAGTGCCAACAAAATGCAGAAGCAAGTGGAGGTCAGAATGGATGAGAGACACTTGGAGCCTGTGGTCGACACCACTGAGAGCGCATGCAGCAGCTTCTGTGACAAGATCATGAAAAACATGGTTCTCACGCTGACGATCCTCGGTAAGGCCAACCGCTTCCATTCAGTCACGTCCTTTTATTGTGTTTGGTCAACCTGCGATCTGAGCTGCATTATTTACAACTGCACTGTGCAACTCTGAGGAAAAAACAATCTGCGGCGCAGAACTTTAAACTTCAGACAGCAAACAGGTTGGAGGTGAACCTTCAGCCTGCCTGAGAGCTGGAAAGAGAAAAGCTGGACAACAGGGGACACAGTGAAGATTCTGTTTCCAGCCTCACATTCAAATCTCTTTCAAATCCCATCCAGATTCAATACGATATCAGCCAATCAATATATTAGGGTGTTTCTGATGATTGATGACCTTTAATCATCTTTGCATGACAGGAAGCAGATTGACATGATATATTGGTGATCTTCAGGTAAAAGCATGTTTTAGATGTAAATTTAGAAAAGCTTGAAATGAAGTCTGATTATTTATTTGGCCCTTTATCCAAGTTCCCTGGTTTGTGGATGAGGCAAGAATGAGGTTGAGTCTGAAGGAGGTAGGATGAAAACAACATAAAGTACAATTAAAATGTAAATGTTACGGTTATTTATCTACTTATTGTGATAGTTATTTCTTTTAAATTCAACTTCTGAGAGTCTGAATTCTGTGGCTGTCAAAGTGAGAGCTAAGGTAGATCTCTTTACAAGAACAATGACTTTAATCAGAAATGGGTCAAATGTTTGAGGTTTAAGATATTATAACTTTGAGTTTAAACTATCATGACATTTAGACCAAATTATTTCGATGTTCGGTTCAATATTCAGCTGAAAGCAGCAGCAACTTTTGTCTTAAGGTTTCAAAGCCTGCCTGGAGGTTTAGCTGGAACTGGCAGAGCGTCCAGTAATCAGAATAATCTTCACTTTTAAGTCAACTTATAGTTCAGTTCAGATTATTACGACTATTACCGTTTAATCAGATTCACCGTGACCCAAATCTGGACCAATGAGTAGACGCATGCAGTTTCATTATAAATTACATCATCAGCGGAGAGTATCAATAAACCCTGTATGATAAGAAATGAATTTTATTTTTATTTACTATCAGCAGCGACCCTTCATTAAGTCATCTAAGATAATCCATCTTCTCCCACGTCCAGATCACTAAAGATCAGAGTGAACTTTCTGTGGAGTGACTTCTGTGTTGTTGTTGTTTTATTCTCTGTCTCAGGTGTGTTTCTGGGTTCTATTGCTGGGATGCTGCTGCGACACATATCGCCCCTTCCTCCCGATGTTATCATGATCATTGCCTTCCCCGGGGAGATCCTAATGAGGATGCTGAAGATGCTTATTTTACCTCTTGTTGTTTCCAGTCTAGTCACAGGTGGGTGAGTTTACAATGCGTGCAATGTTACGCTGAATTTACCCCAAACTTTCCTGAAACCAGGTCACATGGATCTGCTTGGGCGGGGGGGGGGACGACGACAACAGGAATGTTCCTGCCAGGACAAGATTTGTGAATATGTTTTTTGATTCTTTGTGAGACGCATTAGACATCATTTAGACAAAGCCACTATGGGAGCAACAGAAATATCAGCATTACTTCCAGACCGAGTGTTTCTACTACAAGGCTTTATGGGAAGCATACTGAATACTATGATGAAAATAGAAAAACTTCTGTCAACAGTCAACATGTGTGCTCTTGAGATGTCTCATCTGGAAATGAGTCGGTGACGCAGCAGCTTGGAATAATTTCAGTGACACGATTGGAAAGTGTTTAACATGAGCGTCATCTTGCAAAGTGCCTGGCGGCTCCATGGTGCCCTCCTCAGATCTAAAACTCCATAATCAATCAAGGGAAAAGATTGTATTTGGCCTCTTCAGGGCCTTCTCAAAGTGTAGAAGGATACTTACAGCCAATCTGTGGCCTCACTCATTCCCTCTTTCACCAGGTACTTATTTATAGCTCGAAGTCCTCACAGGCTCCAGAGGTTGTTAGGCCTCTGCGTTTTGGAATGGGTGGATGTTTCCTTCATTTTGATTGGTTTCGACTATATTTAGATCAAATTCAATCATAGAAATATCTGTTGGAATCATTTAAATAACACTTTTCTCCTCCTATCCTGATTTTTCTTCTGAAAAATGTAAAAAAAATAAAAAAACAGAAACATGCTGAGAAGCAAAGACCCCGGACCCCAAAGACAGATCCCCTCTGCCGCTCCCTCGAACCCAAAATAAAGTTCTTTAGCGCCCCCTAGGAGAGGTCGGCTTATACCTCAGTGTAAAACAAACCAAGAAAAACTGAATCATCAATTGATGGTGATGAAACGTCTCCAAGGTTCTTTTAAATTAGTGCTAACATTAAACAAAATAGAAATTCTGACCATTTTCAGCTCAAGAGTTCAGAAAACAAGATTTAATCCTAAATACAACAGAACTGGGATCTGCCATTTGAAGAAACTTAAAAAAATGTACTTTTTCTTATACTTATTTGTCTTTTGATGAGTCAATTAAAGCAGTAGAAATAAACTCAAAAACAGCAGAGATGTGATTGGTCCACAGACAAAATCACGTTTTAACAACTAATAGCATGCAGTGATGTGCAGAATCTGTCTTTATAAGCAGGAGTGTCAATCTGCACTAACAACCATAGAGATATGAGGAGATCCTGCTGTAGGACCATTAGATATTTAACAAATCACAAGTCCAATTGATGGGAAGGTTGATGATTTGTATTATTTATGAGCGCTACCAGGAGAGTTTATACAATTAAATCTCAACATATTCAGTGAAAGTCTGATTCTTCCAGATTTATTCCTCAAAAGTTGAATCATTTCATACCTTTTTTAAATTGTTTTTATTTTAGTTTAAAAAAAAGAGGAAAACCAAAGTTACAGTATCTTAGCTGTGGTGAGAATATTTCACCAGAGCAGATGTATTTCCTTTTTCTTTACAATTGAAAGGCATCGTTCTCAGAATGTATATTTCTTTAAACGGGATTCGGTGCAGTAATAATAGTTTTTTTCAGATGAACTTCTGTTGTTTTGTTTCATATTTAAATTGAAGTCTTCCAATTGCATTATTTATCACCACGACTTTCTTTTCTTGTTCCTCCCACAGGACTTGCTGGTTTGGATGCCAAATCCAGTGGCCGCCTGGGCACCAGAGCCATGGTCTACTACATGTCGACGACGGTGATCGCAGCCGTGCTGGGCGTGATCCTGGTGCTGCTCATCCACCCCGGGAACCCCAAGCTGAAGGCAAACCTCGGGCAGGGGAGGAAAAACGACGAGGTGTCCAGCATGGATGCCTTCTTCGACCTGATCCGCAACCTGTTCCCGGAGAACCTGGTGCAGGCCTGCTTCCAGCAGGTAGGAGTCTCCTTCCTCCCACATTCTGCTCCTCATGTCAAACTGCTCCAACACCTCCGTCTCTCCTGTCGTCCAGATCCAGACCGTCACCTCCAAAGTACCGGTGCCCACGAACAGAACCAAAGCACCTCCGCAGTTCACAGTGAAGCGGTCACTGCAGTTCAAGAGTGGGATGAATGTCCTGGGTGGGTGAAAAGTCTGAATATTCAACTGAAATAGACACAAAGTGAATTGTTCTTTCTGTTGGTTTCATTTTCACTTCTGTAATAACAGTAGAACCCCCAGATAACACCACTTCTTCCTCCGTGTTTAAGCTTCTGTCTGTGAATCCACAAACCTCATTATTACATTTCATGTAATTTAACATCCAGGAGGAAAAACAACACATTTTTACTGAGCTGATGTTTTTAAATAGTTCCACTATTTGCATTGCTTCATTTATATATTATCTAGAATCTACAATTAATTTAATTTGTTGGATATTCTTCATTCCTGTTTCTAGCATCTCTTTATATTTTTTCCATGAATAAGAATAAGAAAAAGAATAAGAATAAGAATAAGAATGACAACAAAAACTGAATAAATGAAGACAGAAAGACATTTAAAAAAATAGAAAATAGATATGTAATTTTCTTGTTCAAATGAATGTTTTATTATTATTATTATTATTATTATTATTATTATTATTATTATTATTAATAATAATAATAATAATTATTATTATTATTATTATTATTAATAATAATAATAATAATAATAATAATAATTAATAATAATAATTAATAATAATGATAATAATAAGACGAAAAATACATATATCTATTTTCTATTTTCTATTTTTCAAAATGTCTTTCTAATAATATTATTCTTATTAAGAATAAGAACATCTTCAGCATTTGGTCATTATTATCAAAAAGCCATCAATCTTTACCGTCACTATAATACTTGAAAGTTTTTCTCGCCGAGGAACTCTCTAAAGAGTATTTACTGAATTACTTTTGAGACTTTTTAACAACAACAGTGTTTTGTGAGTTTGGCTTCTAATAAATCATGTTTCTCATTACGGACGATCCTGTCGACACATCTCATTCTTCAATACCCACAATGCAATGCGGCTCATCACGCTGGACCATGTGTTCATTGTTTTATGAGGACTGAGATTTAAATATTATGTCAAAATGTCCCATATTTTATATCAAGTTATGTTCTTTTACAAGGCAAAAGGGAAAACCTCAAGTTTAAAGCAGAAGTGTCATCATTTGGCCAAACAACATTTATTTCTTTTTTTAATTTTCTTTAGCGAGGTCATGAGCTTAACTTGGATAGTTTGAAACAAGCAGCAGGAAATGGAGGATCGAATGAAGATGTTGTGCTTGAATGAATAACTTTGATTGAAAGTGCTTCACAATAAGATTGTCTTCATTTAGATGGCGATAGAGCAGGTTGTCCTATTATTCATTCATTCATTCATATTATTGTCGTTTCATTCTGCGTCTCGCAGGGCTGATTGGATTCTTCGTTGCTTTTGGAGTCATTATGGGGAAGATGGGCGAGAAGGCCAAGATGATGTTGGAGTTTTTCAACGTCCTGAATGAGATCGTCATGAGGCTCGTTAGCGCCATCATGTGGTGAGTGTCATTTACCACAAACGCTGAGTCTTACTTCTGGCCCGGTATGTTTTCATAACCAAATCCATTCCACCAGGTACTCTCCTGTCGGTATCGCCTGCCTCATCTGTGGAAAGATCATCTCCATCGCCGACCTGGAGGTGGTGGCCAGGCAGCTGGGGATGTACATGGTCACCGTCATCGTGGGCCTCATCATTCACGGGGGCATTTTCCTGCCACTCATTTATTTTGTGATCGTGAAAGAAAACCCCTTCAAGTTCTTCATGGGAATATTCCAGGCTTGGGTCACCGCTCTGGGAACAGCATCCAGGTATGACGAGCAGTATGGCCATCTCTGAATCAGGCTTCCTCTTCCTCTTCCTCTTCCTCTTCCTCTTTCTTTTAGAAAGTACTGCGTGTTCTTATGATGTAAAAAGAGAAAGAAAAGATTAACAGCAGCAACTTTTCTTTCTCTTGGTACCAGAACCAGTCTGACTTCCCCTCCATGTGGACACGCGTTCCTCTCCTGCATGTTTTATTAATGACATGGGATGCACTCCGGCTCCTCATCAGGCCCTCGCAGCTTTGTTCAAGTTGGCGCTCGCTGGTTGCCAACCTACCAGAAACTTTCAGAGAAAACAAAGAGAACAACTGCTGAGTCGCGGCAGTTGTTCTGAAAAATGATCCAGCGTCTCAGTAAATTCAAATGAGTCCAAGTTTTAGTTGTGTTTCTGGTAAAGTTCTGCTCAGGAAATCTTGAAAACGTCATACTATAGGAGGAATGTAAGCTGCTTCCCGTCCCTCTCGATTGGTTTCATTCTTAACCTCGGCTGTAATGGACCAAGGTTTCCACATTCAGCTGATGAACCAGGCAAGTTGCACCAATTTGTGAAGCCAGTAAAAGAGGAGCAGCTGAATAAAGCAGATGAACACAACATTTCAAAGCTTTTGCAACGTCAGATGTGACCCGGTAGAATCGTTTCTCCAAAGACAAACTGCAATTTGCTGCCGATTTCTTCATTTCTGCACGTTTTAGTGCAGAATTGAGCAGTCGTCACGCGCTGTCTGCAACTATTCCAGTGATGCATTCCTCTTTTTGTTTGCTTGTTTTCCCCACAGTGCCGGTACCTTGCCGGTCACGTTCCGATGCTTAGAGGAGAACCTGGGCATCGACAAGAGGGTAACGCGTTTTGTCCTCCCAGTGGGCGCCACCATCAACATGGACGGCACGGCGCTTTATGAGGCGGTGGCTGCCATCTTCATTGCTCAGATGAATGGGATCGCACTCGACTGGGGCCAGATCATTACTGTGAGGTGAGATATCACCACGTGTGCTGTGTCACTTTCAGGCAGTGCATCAGGAAGATTCTTCTCAGTGGGGCTTTAGATCTGCCTGGGAGTGACAACACAGGTCCTTTTCTTTGGACTGGATTACACCGGCTGGCCCTGGAGACAGTAGTCCAATAAAATGGTACCTGACTTCTAAGCTGGACAATGTATTGGCGAATGTTACAACTGAAATGAAAGATTCTGCAGTCCTCTAGTCTGTCCACAGTCACCTCATAAAATGTGTCTTTCCTACTCTTATTTCAAAAGGTTTACCTTTGGGGAAAGTTCATAAATATACACGTTTTTACAATTTAAAGCTTAAATATTTACCTAAATGGGATAATTTTCCTATTGGACTCTCATATAAAGTCAAATATTTACTAATTATGGCTCACGAGATGTGCAGGGTTTGCCAAATTGATATGCGCTCGTTTGTTGTCATTTCTGTGTTCAGTGCATTGGATTAATTATGGTGGTTAATTATGATGCACAAAGCAGAAGTGTTGTGTATTGTCATTATTTCCTAAACTTATATCAACAAATTTCATATTTTAGTGCCATTATATTGTTATTATTAGTTTGGAGGCTACATAAAGTTACTAAATATGGCAAAAGGTTAACATAGTAGAGTCATGTATATGTAGAGTTTTGATCAATTCTCCATGTATTTGTATAGTTTTTCTATTCAATTCAATTCAACTTTATTCATTTAGCACCAGATGCAACACATTCAGTTCAAGGTACTTTTAAGAGAGAGAAACCCAACAAACTATTTGACAGTTGTATTCATAGTCCTGTTTTATTCCTCTTATTCTGCTTTACTTGGTGTTTGTATCCATGTATGGATTCTTGTAAAGCGCCTTTCAAATGAACTCTGATAGATCGATGTTCCAATTTTCTTCTTATAGTCAAATCTGTTTGACTCTCGTAAGTCGGTTTATTGGGACCGTCAAATGGTGCCGGTAAGTTTCATGTCCTCCTCTCACACTGACTGACTTTGTTTCCTCCCTGCAGCATGACGGCTACCCTGGCCAGTGTCGGTGCAGCCAGTATCCCCAGCGCTGGACTGGTGACCATGCTTCTGATCCTCACTGCAGTGGGTCTGCCCACACAGGACATCAGCCTCCTGGTGGCCGTCGACTGGCTGCTGTGAGTTCAACACACACACACACACACACACACACACACACACACACACACACACACACACACACACACACACACACACACACACACACACACACACACACTACACAAAACACTACAGGTTTTACTAAAGTTTGGCCGGTGAACATTTTATGCTTCGATCACAGAAACATACTTCTTCTCTGCACTCTGGCGCAGCCTACAGAGACACATTGATTTGCATGTGTGGGTTTATGTTTGAATGTTAATACCCAACATATAGTTTGAAGTTGTGAAACTTCCTCATTATTCCAAGTCAGTGTCGCTTTCATGTTGACTCAGGAACGGCAGAACCATTATCTTTGGACCAGGAGGAAAGGTGTTGACACTGACCTTCCTCAGCTGGAAGTAAAGCCTCCCCACCTACACATCTGCCCAGTTAGAGGCTTCGCACAGCTGCAGGAGGGAGACTTTGAAGAATTCATGTAAAAGATGATAAATACTTCTTTTAAATAACAAGATCAAACATCTGTTCATGCACACAGTCCACGTGTTGTGTTTTATGAATGTACTCAAACAGCAGCTTAGAAACAAGTAATAGTATATAGAGAGAGATTTTCTGTGTTGGGTGGGAGTGGGGGGGCTGGAGGGACTGAAAACAATGAGCAATCTAAACCTGAGCTAAAAGCGGCACGGTGGTGCAGCGTTTACCACTCACTGTCCCACCGTGAGGACATCCTCAGTTCCAGTCCACAGTTTGCATGTTCTCTCTTCCACAGTCCAAAAAGCAACCAGGCACACCACAACGTTTTGAAAAAGGTGTAGTCAGCATGCCAGGCCACAAGTTGGCACTGTTGGCTGTGGACTGGGAGTCATGGAGACAAACATTGTCATGTTCCATCAACTGAGCATGTGCAGAAGAACTGTTTACTACAGGCGAGGTGCTCCTGTGTAGCAGCCTTTTCAAAACGTTCTCCGTCGTTTCCATCGAGTCGTACCATTTTCTAAAAGTTGCATTTTCAGCGTTTTTCGAGCACCTTTATCACGCCAAAACACAACATCTGCTTAAAAGCAACCTGGTGTCTCGTCAGTGGCGAGGAGCTCCAGCCCCTCCTGACCGTCAGCTGGATGGAGCAAAATGGATTCTGTAACGTCCGTTCTTCTTTCTCTTTTTACCTCCTAGGGATCGTTTCCGCACCTCCGTCAATGTGGTTGGGGACTCGTACGGTGCGGGCATCGTGTACCACCTCTCCAAACACGAGCTCGACAGCTTCGATGCACAACAGTCCCGGATGGACGAGTTTGAGATGGCAAAGACACAGTCCTTCTTTGAAAATAACAGCAACCAGAATGTATACGCTCACCACAACTCAATCTTGATAGACGACTGCAAGGTACATTTCACCTTAACGGACATAGAGACCTGTATGTAGAGCATCTTCCCCCCCGATCTCTGTGTTCCTCCTTTTTTGTGTCTGTGTTTGTTTTCTACGTGACTTTCTCTATCGGTGTGTTTGTGTCCACGTTAATAGTCACTTTGACAGAAATGTTTTTTCAGAATGTGTAGGTGAAAAAAAAACATTTCTAAGTGTATTTAAATGTATGTTTTATCATTTGAAAAAGCAGTTTTTGTGATACCTGGTACATCAACAGCAACGATTGTCCGTTTTTTATAAAAAACAATCTATTTCAATCATCTTCCAAAAACTCTGTTTTTGTTCCACCAAATGTAAAAGTTCATTTTAAAGGACTTGCTGCATTGTCTTGTACACACTTTGTTTATTAATTTTAATCCTTGTATTCGACGTCTCTTTTCTTATGTTGTCTATACAATTGGACGTGTATTTATGGCAACCCTGACCAAATTGCAATTTCCAATTATTGGCCACCAGTTCTATGAGTTTTTGTAGCCATAGGTATACATAAAGACTGCTGTTTCACCGTATTCTGTCTGAAGTGATGCATACATCCATGCATTGCCTATCTCAGATCCTTTCCTATCTCTATCTGTAAACCATCAAATTTGTGTTGACATTTCATTGCCTGTGAAATCATAATTGTAATTCGGTTGGGGAGAGAATCCATAAAATACATGGCCAAGTCAGAAAACAAAACCAAACAAACTGTCTGATATGAAACGACCATTCCGTCAGTATTTGAGATAACCTCTGGTTTCCACAAGAAAACCAAAACCCAACCGCAGGGACAATGGCCTGAATGTAATGACGCCATGGCTTCTCTGCTCCCAACCCGTTGCCAGTGTGTGAATAATTGGTGCCTTGGCCCCGATCGTTAGCTCTTCTTGATAATTGCTTACAGGTCACCATGGGCAGAAATGGCAAAACTGCAGAGTACTCACTTGTTGAGGAAGAACCCTGGAAATTCGAGTAAAGCAGCAGGTTCAGACGCCCGCTGCACCTTTACCCTGAGTTTCACCAGCTTTAACCTCCCGATGGCACAACCAGTAAAATATCAAACACACACACACACACACACACACACACACACACACTGCAAACACAAGGAAAGACAAAAAGAAGAAGATAGTCGGAGGCTCGCTGAAGGACTTTGGTTACCCACCCGGGTAGCAGCTGGAAGCATCCTGTTAGATCTTGCACTGATTAAACACAAACTGCATTGAACTTGTGCATTTGGTGCACCTCCACAGAAGAAGCTAATCTTGAGTTGACAACACTCAGGGCCTTATTCGGTGCTGCTGCAAGATCCCCGTCCTGTCACCACAAAGTTTCTTCCACTCGACGCGGCATCTGGTTGTTTCTTTTATATCGACGCATTTATTCCTGTAGCTCCGAGGACAGTTGGCGTGTGAACGATGGCCTTGCCAGTTAATGCAACCTTGAGGGTTAAGTGAGTTAGAATCAGTAAAGCTGGAGTCATCTGACTCACATCTATAGGCACACTAGCTGAATGACTGAATGTTTGTCGTTGTCGATGCTTTTTGTGAATTTTATGACTTTGAGATGTCTTGTTGATAGAAACGATGCTTCGCAGAGGTTTTGCAGGACGGTTCAAACACTGCGTGAAGTTTTAACTGTTTGACTTACGGGATTATGCCCTGATGTCACACACGACCAAGAACAAGCCTAAGACGCAAAGCTTAGGACTTAAGAGAGGCTGCTGCCTCTAAATGTGGTAACAAACAGGACAGAATGTGTTGCAGAGTAAAGCTCAAACTAGAGGGCAGGAAAGGTGCCCTCCCATGTTTTTATTTTGTTCTGTATTTCTTATATCTTCTTTCTTTCTTTCTTTTTTAATATACTTTATCAGTGAAGCACTGAGGTTATGCTAGTGATCAAAAGGTCTGCCTGTATCCTGGATTGTGTGTTTTCTGAGAACAAGAGAGGAAAGAAAAGGAAGCTGATGCTTTAAAGAGAGCAGGTGAAAAGGAAAAGAGAAAGTCTCTCACCCTCTCAGTCGTCCAGTGCTTTCTTCTGTATCTTTCTTTCAAATTGTAAATTTCTTTGCTTTTTGACAACCTTGCCTTGACGATGTCACCTGCAGAGTGCAGTCAATATCATGACTAAATCATTTCTGGATAAAGATTCCTGCAAAATATTTTCAATAGATCATCGGGACTCACTGGAAATAATAATAATAATAAAAATAAGAGGTGTACCATCTACCTTCATCTACCTTCGTCACTCTGAATAGTGCAGATGGTCGGGATCTTCACCAGAACTTATTACTTAGAGTTTAATGCAGCAGAATTAGTTATAAATAACAGGCTTGTAATTATATCTCCAGTTAATTAGCTTTGGTCACGTCTGTTTAGCAAGTGCACACTAAATTCTGCCTCCAGCACTCGCATAAATCTGACGCGGTAATAACAAGGTCATTGGATGTTGTTTGAACATGTACGTGTTGTCAGTTTGACTTTGTGACAAAATTCTGTTCAAACGGAGGAGAAAACCGGATTATTTCTATCACTCAGCTCATGTCTTCATGTTTAAAGTGCCTGCTTGCACTTTGTATATATACCCTCTTTAGATTTATTGTACAAATCAAATGTATAGGCATTTTTGTTGTTTTAACGTTTTATTAAATTTTTTTGCTATGCTAAACGTTTCTATAAAGATCTTTACCTATATACAAAATATGCAAAAATATGCAATAATGTTAGTACATTATATTTGATTTTGTTGGATGGACGACTAGATCTCGGTAGGTTGTAAACTCAGGGTTATTCATTTACAAAAAATGATTGTAAGAGAAATGTGGTCCAGAGAAAAAAATAAGTCCAACACTTTCCACAGCTTTCTTTTTAATGAGCAACGCTGTTCCTTTTAGCCTTTGTAAACCTGGTGTTTGCAGGGTTCTGTGCTTATGAAAAGGTAGTTCAGGGTGCCTGACGATGCTGCTGTTAGTACCTCCAGTACACTCACACCATGTGAGAGTTCGAGAAGCGTTCAGCTGAAGCACCGTGTTGGAAGAGAGACTCCCAAATTAATTAGGAGCGCACCGTGATTCACGTCAAAACCCCATTATCTATTATTAATGACATTACTTTTCAATTGATTGCATTTGCTATTGGTCCTGGTTAAAGTATGTTCTTAGTCACCTGGCAAGTCTAGCAAGTGATTTCTTCTTTTGTAATGAAAACGTGAGATTGTACCATATTAGATTCCTTAGAAGTCATATTTTCTATCTTTTGTTTGGATTTTATGCACTTATTGGTCCAAGAATGTGATTTTCTTTTCTTTTTGTCTCATAATGCAAAACTTCCATGACTTTTACTGCTAAATACATTTAAATGGAGTAATGCTGTTCAAGCAATCACAAGCACCATTATATATGTGGACTGAAAGCATGTAAATATTCTAATACTTGTGTGTAAGTATTAACGGAAACAAATAAAGGTTTATCGAGGAGCTGCCGTTGTCTTTATTTGTTGCCTGGTGAAGGATGCAATACAGCGTTCAATAAGTGCCTGTTCCAGTTAGAAAGGCTGCGTATTGAGACACGAGCCTGGCAGCTGTGAAATGCTGCGACCTTCCTTTATCAATATGGGAGAAACAATAGAGCAGCTTAACATCCGTCACAACTGGGTCATTGATAAGATACTATACCAATAATATTACCACAAAGAGTGGAATGATGTCTCCGTACCAAGGGACAAAAGTTATTATAAAAAATGACAAAGCAAGGAACCAAAACACTGTTAATATTTTTCATTTGAAATATATGACATTTGACATCTTAATAGATCAGTCTTCTACTTTACAGGTAACACATGGCAATAAATACAACAAGGAAAATGTTGTGAATACAAAAGTGTGAAAATATATAATGAGTCCACACAGAAAACATACATATGTACAAATAGAAAGCCTTTTGTTTTGCTCAGCAGCCTGGACCTTCCTGTTCCTCTGATCACTGCGAGATGAGACTCCAGTCCCCAGAGTTTGTTTCTGATCCTCAGTGTGATGAATAATCTTCTGGAAGCTCGTCCAGGGGAATGACCGTGTACTCTGCCGCTTTTCCGTTCTCCCTGGGACTTTCTTTGTGAACGAAGGTGGTCATCTCCTGCTCCCTCTGCTGGTCCGAGGAGCCGGGCTTGGTCTCCAGCTGGGAAGCCTTGTGTGGTCCGTTCCACCTATCCCACGAGAAGAAGAAGAACAAATAAAAACACCAGGGGGTTATCAATTAGCTCAGATTAAAAAAATAAAAACACTAAATGAAGATAATTTTACTCCAAAAAATGTTCTCACTTGTCTCTGGTGGCGATGGCAACGCAGAGCATGACAAGAGCTGCTAGGCCAACAATAAAGGCCACGATGATAATCCAACCTGTGAATATAAGAAAGGAAGTGTTACGGAATATTTGAGGGCGAATCACAAAGAAATGTTATTGGATGAATATTGGGTGTTCACCTGGGGTTCTGTTCTGGGTATCGGCCTTCGGTGTCTGGTCGTTCAATATCACCTTGTCTACTTGGGAACATGAAAACTCAGGGTAAGACAACCGATTAAGACGACATGAGAAGACTGTAGGTGGATACTGTCCAATAACTTGATATTTACCATGACCCTGTTGCTGGGTTGCCATTTCAGTAATGGAAGTACCGAACATCCTGGACTTCTTGGATCCTGATTTAGTGTCGGATTGTTTATCAGATGATTTGTCTGATTGTTTATCAGATGATTTGTCTGATTGTTTATCAGATGATTTGTCTGATTGTTTATCAGATGATTTGTCTGATTGTTTGTCAGATGATTTGTCTGATTCTGATTTCTTCCCTGATTCGGTCTCAAAACCTTCACCCACAGGAATCGATGACGCTGTACTTTTGTTGGTGTCAGAGGTGGTGGTTTCCCTGGCTATTGTCACAAAGTCCTGCATGTCTCCAGAACCAGAACCAGAACCAGAACCATAGCTTCCATTGCCCATCAGGTCTCCACTAGAGTCTTTGATGTCATTGGTTTGATTGGTAAAAACGGGGGTGGAGGGGGCTCTGGGTGGGACTGATGAGGGGAGGAACTTTGGCTGGGAGCTTTGGGTGGTTGTTGAAGCAGGACTGGTGTGTCCCGTGTCCTGTGCAGAGGTAGAGTTCTCAGATCGTGTCGCGTTCATCACGCCTGTGTCATGGTCCTTGACCGTGGGGGTTGTGGAGGGCTCGGCGTTGGTCTCGGCACTTCCCTCTATCTCAGGGTGTGTGGAGGCAGAGAGTGGCTGCTGGGATGGCTGAACGGTCGGCCGTGTTCTGGGTGGATTAGTCGTCAGTACGCGGGGAGTCATTTCATGGACCAGGTACCCATCCTCCAAGACCTCTTTGAGAACGTCATCGTCAGGTTTGGTTGGGAAATGGGTCACGTCTAGGATAAAGAAAAGACAACAACAACCCATGAATGAGTTTGAGTATTTACCCCCCAGCCCTGACAAGAGCAAAGAGGAAAGTTACCAGGCTCGTTTGACAAAAGGACGACATGGGACTCGTGTACTTTGCTCCAAATACTTGTGTTAGCTTGTTCCATGGCCTGCTTTGAAGGTGTGGTAAGACATAGTAATGATTAACCGTGGTGACTAATCGAGTATTGGAGAGTTAACAAAAGAGAAGGAGACTCATCAAAGCATCCATTTGAAATGTTGACTCACCCAAAACAAACCAACTGCCATGCCTGCACTTTTTCACTGTTTATGTTGGAGGGCAGCCACCAGAGGGATGGGAGTGCAATTCTACCATAATGATAGTCTCACTTTCAATATTTCACAACACTTATTAAAGATTGATGGTTAAAGAATTGGATTTAGACTCAACAACTAATCTGTGAGTTTTGCAGCATTATTTCCACAATATATGAACTTTTGTTTTTCAGCTTCTCTACATTCTATAGAAGCGCTTACTTTTAAAATTTAGAAATACACAATATTAATTACATTTTTTAAAAAGTACTCTGGTGGTTTCTATCCGCTTTGAAGTAATCCTTCTAATAAAAGCAGTGGGAGAGTGTTTCAATGAAAATGTCAAATATCAGAGCGATCATGTGATGAACAAATTAGTTTGTGCCACGAATCTTATTTTGTCTCGACGCCTCATCGTTCCTGTTGTTGATCGCAATAAACATCTCTTTACATACTTTGTCAAATTCTCAATCCACGACATTAACAATATGCACTGAAGGAGTCATCATTTTACAATTGTACTTGTGGATGTTGAGTTTGAGCAAAAGGTGTTGTTTTTGTCACCAAGTCTAAAAAACCACATTCTGCAGTGAAGTTAATAAAAGAGAATTTGATAGAGACGTCCTGGGTATAAGATCACATATCTTTGCTCAGCATTGCATTTCAGCTCAGTCATGTTAAGATCTGCGTTTCTCTATGAGGTTACCGGTTGTCCAAAGTTGTGAAACGGCTCTTAGCAGATCTTTGGTTTCACAGGTTGTTTTTTTTTTTTTGTTTTTTTCCAAGACAAATGCATTAATGCACCTCCTGGAGCAGCTCAGAGTATTTCACAAAGACCTCTGTGTACTCGGGAGTAGCCAGCGAGACCTGCGCATTGGAAATGAAATACGACTCTTGGAAAAAGAGTTAAACCTGGAGAGCATTTAGTCAGTGGCAGGTAAAGTGCTGACTCAGAAGGTGAAGAAAGGGACACTGTGAGGATTATTCAAAAGTCTGTATTAAAGAAATCACTTTGTTTCAGGTTTTAAAAGCCCATTGCTATTACCTTCTTAATCCTGAGACCAGAGTCCCAGAGTTTAACAGTAAATTATTGAATATATGATATGTCTGTTTCTTTAAAAGAGGACGGAAGCAAAGTAAATTCAGCAGAGATTTAGACTTTACATACTCAAGTTATATATATATGACACACTCAGCTTGGATCAAGCTTGTTGGTTTGGGTGTTTCAGAAGGCCACAACTTTCAAAGCTCATAACATCAAAAATAAGTACTTACTATCCACAGGTGTCGAATGGACAACGGCGAGAAGCCCAAGAATAACTCCAAAAAGAAGATTCCTCATCTCCATGTCAAAGAATGTGGAGAGACTACGAAAGGCTGATGTCAACTCTCAGTGAGACGAAGCTCTTTGGCAGCCCGAGCTGATGATTGGTGGGAGATGAATCACACGCTTGGCTTTTATACACAGCAGCAGGTAGGTGTTACATCAGGACAATGGCTGCTGACACAGACTTCATAGGAGAAGGCTGGCACACCGGTTGACACACCCTCCACTCAATACTTTTTCTCACGCTTGTACTTTCTTCCTCTTCTTCCAGGAACAACATACACTCATTTGTACTCATTAGGAGATGGATCAATAATTTCCATTGTCACTTTGTGTAATTCGCAAAAAAGTGTGAACAAGAGGCAAGAAACAGTTTCATGATCCAAGTGCTGTGGGATCGATCTATCTATCTATCTATCTATCTATCTATCTATCTATCTATCTATCTATCTATCTATCTATCTATCTATCTATCTATCTATCTATCTATCTATCTATCTATCTATCTATCTATCTATCTATCTATCTATCTATCTATCTATCTATCTACCTACCTACCTACCTACCTACCTACCTACCTACCTACCTACCTACCTACCTACCTACCTACCTACCTACCTACCTACCTATCTATCTATCTATCTATCTATCTATCTATCTATCTACCTACCTACCTACCTACCTACCTACCTACCTACCTACCTACCTACCTACCTACCTACCTACCTACCTACCTACCTATCTATCTACCTACCTACCTACCTACCTACCTACCTACCTACCTACCTACCTACCTACCTACCTACCTACCTATCTATCTATCTATCTATCTATCTATCTATCTATCTATCTATCTATCTACCTACCTACCTATCTATCTATCTATCTATCTATCTATCTCTCTCTCTCTCTCTCTCTCTCTCTCTCTCTATCTATCTATCTCTCTATCTATCTATTTATCTTTGGTTTGCTATACAACTACTATTATTGATTCGGCTAATCATTTCTGGATACATCACAAAAAACGGTGAAAACTGTTGGAATACCAAGTGGATGGGAGAGGCACCTCCTGGAGGAGATCAAAACAGATCCTTGTCTGTCTCCTCGTAGAAAAAACTAGTCCCGCACCATTTGGAGGACGGGCGCAAAAAGGACATCAAAACATTTGGGACGTCCAGGAACAGGTTGCTCCGATTCTTGTTCATGACTCTGCAAACCTTTTCCCAATACTACTATAAATACTAGTATTTATGAAACATTAACAAAATGATAACTACAGAAGAGTTAATAAATGTACAAGTGTGTGTTTTCTGGAAACCTTATAACATGTGTGGGTGAGGTGTGTACGATGGAGGATGTTTCTGTACAATGATAAGAAACACAGGAGGTCTTCCCCATGTCAGGAGCTGAAACCACTCTGTCAGCTTAGTGTTCATTAAATTAATGCACTTATTATATTTAAAACATTTTTAAGTTGCTCAAATGTCAGATTAGATGTGATGAGGTAGTCGATTGACATAAGTAATATTTTCACCTGTAAATCACCATTGTGATTAGATCACTATAGTTAAACATCAAATTACATGATGAATTTCCAAAATGGTTTAAAAAAACAAAAGGTTATGAAAGAGGTGGCTTTACAGAAACAGTTTTTAATGATAAACATTATGACATTGTGACTTTACTTTGCATATCAGAAGAAAACGGCTTTTATAGAAAATGTTAAATCTGTTCACTCAAACCAGAGATGAAACCTGAGCGCTTCAGTCGCCGCTCATTACTTGAAGTCACAGCAGAAGCCTGCTTACAACCAGAACATTTGGCCGACTTTCAGATTTTCAGTATGCAAATCCAAATTTAATGAAAGATCTGGCAAGAAAGCCGGTTCAATATCATGTCCCCCCAACAGGCTTTGTCTGCTGCTCATGATAACTGCACCCTGCAGGAAGCTGAGACGTCACCGCGGAGCCTGCTGCCGGAGGCTGCCGGAGGCTGCCGGAGGCCGTCGGGCACGTCGGTGAAGTTTCAACCTTCGTCATGAATTAGTCAGTGTGTGGGTGAGCACTCGTCCAGACTTGCATTCCACACCCACTGTGGGCTCATCCTGTAACTGTTAAGACAGGAGCCTGACTCTGTGTTTTATCTGTGATGCCTAACAGGGAAAACCGCAGGAAGCAAAAGGCAGATCTTTGATCCACCAGCCAGGAAGAGTGAGTTTTCACTAGGCTAGACCCCGTCAGTGAATCAGCATTGAAATTGTGACACATCATGGCCGTCCAATGGGTGTGCAGCTAACAGAAGGCCAGGATCCCATTTGGGATGAAAACTGTTGAATACTCTTACAGGGTATTAAAGCTGGCCTGCAAAGCCATAAGTGCGGCATGTCACTGTTTACAGGGCGAAATAAATGTCTGATTGTTCATGATAAAAGCAGCTGACATGCTTCCTATTGTCCTCCTTGTCCATCGTGGATCCTTTGTGTGTGTTAGTTATTGTGATATAACATCAGAGAGTCCAGTATTTGGTCTGATAATACCACTAAACCTGAAGGACAATATGGAAATCATATGACTATTGAGGTGAGTGTCACTATCAGTGTGTAAAGAAATGTATTTTTAAATGTGAATAAACATGAGTCAAAGTAGGTCCAGCATGTTCTCCTCGTGTCTCAGCGCCACCAGCTTCTCAACAGAACATGACAGAGGATTTTGTTGGTGCTCATGGATGATGACATATATGAATGAATATATGAACATTCGCCAAGCGGCAGGACCCCTTCAAGGACAATGCAGACCAGGTCTGTGTGGACCAGTTAGCCATCGTCTCAGTCTCTGCTGCCTTGCTCTGATCTCCTGTTTCATGGCAGACACAATTGTCCCTGCCTCTAAAATCCCAGGACGACTGAGCCCAGCAACTTGTCTGCCGCAACTTTCATTTATTTCCACCTTGAATAAGCAGAAAAAAACTGCACTTGTTTTTATCGCTTGTGCTTCTCTATGGAAAAGGGCAACTTGCATTATTACTTTTCTACAACACCTGTCTGAAGGTTGCTGACATTCACCTGAGGAAAAGTTTGGGGGGGAAGGGGGTATTAATTGAATGTCTGCCAATTTCTCACATGAATGATGTGGAATGGACAAATGAACCAAAAGAGAAGAGGGATTCCAGGACTTACGTGACACCAACTTATTTAATTAAACTGGAAAGTTCAAGCATTATTATGAACACAAACCTTTCTGCAAATATAATCTGTTTGGTGGGAGGTATGGAGAGAGTGTGGTTATCAGAGCCACTTTGTGTGTTCCTATACTCACATCCAGTTGGACTGGGTTGCGATGCGGACGGGACAACGTGTCAAGGATGAGCTGAAGTCAATAGGACATCGTGAGGAGTCTCAGCTTTATGCTCGGGACGTTATATCAGGGAGAGTCTCAACTATTAAACTACTGATCTGGACCATAAAACTAGAATCTGGACCGCGGGTCATACCACTACGGGTCGTACCGCTACGGGTCATACCACTACGGGTCGTACCGCTACGGGTCGTACCGCTACGGGTCATACCACTACGGGTCGTACCGCTACGGGTCGTACCGCTACGGGTCGTACCGCTACGGGTCGTACCACTACAGGGCGTACCACTACGGGTCGTACCGCTACGGGGCGTACCACTACAGGGCGTACCACTACAGGGCGTACCACTACAGGGCGTACCACTACGGGTCGTACCACTACGGGGCCGCCATGTTTGTTTACCACTGGATGAGCAGGGGGGGGGGGGGGGTATGATCAGTAACAGGCTCTGTAGCCTCCATCAGTCTCTGCAGGAGGGAACAGAGAACGTGACAGAATCTTTCCTCTTTGGGAGCCGGATTAAAACTTTCACAGACACCGTGGATCAGAACACTGGTGTCGTGGAAACGGACCCTCCAAAGTGAAGAAGGTTTTGCGGATACACTGGAATTCGTTGTCGTCCTAAAAAATGTCGCTGTAATTCACTTGTGGTCATTTCTGTATTACTCATAAGACTTCATTGTATAATGAATAAGTGATTATCATGTTGATAATAGGTTGTGATTAAAAGCATACTATTTATCACATCACATTATAAATGAAGCCAACCCAGAGGGCCACAATGAGAAAATCACAAACCGGAAACTTCTCATGCTAAGAAATTTAATTTAAAAATAAAGAACAGTGGTGGTCACGGTGCCACACCCTTTAAATTGACAATTAAGGTAATTACAACCGTTTTTCAAAATGACATTCAGAAATGTATTTGAAGTAAACATTACTGTCAGTAATGTTGAGTTCAGGTTTCTTACTGACAGAATAACATCTTCAATTTGGTAGAAGTTGTAGAATTTCTCCTGTTGAAACCTGCATATCTGAGATTTTCACTGGATTGTGTGTGTGTGTGTGTGTGTGTGTGTGTGTGTGTGTGTGTGTGTGTGTGTGTGTGTGTGTGTGTGTGTGTGTGTGTGTGTGTGTGTGTGTGTGTGTGTGTGTGTGTGTGTGTGTGTGTGTGTAGAATGCAGACAAATAGATCTTTGACTGGTTCCTCCTCATTACAGGAGGACTGTCCCTCCTCATTACAGGAGGACTGTCCCATCACAGACGTCCCACAGTTCCATCAGACACTCGGTGAGATTGATGAGCTGCCAGAATTCAAAAGTGAAAACAAATTGGAAAAAGCAACAGTTTTTCTTTCTCAGACTGAATCCAGTCAGTCTGGTAGTAAAACTGTGACTTGTGTTAACTGAGCATTTCATTTTAAACTGGAACATTTTCCGTGTAGAAAGTCCATTTTATTGGGCGAACTAGTCACATATAGTCACTTTATACACTTCCACTTGCTTTACTTTGTCTCCTGGCTCCCTCAGTTACTCCTGTTAGATAGTACTTCTGTTCTATAGCGGTATACCATCACTCTGCTTTACAGTCGGTGAGAAGGCTTTCTATCAGCAGTTTGTCTTCACTACCATTTACATGACAACGTTGTCAAGTGAGAAGGAAAACTTTAATTTCAGGATCTGTTTCCACGACGACAGTGCTCCCGGGCATTGATCATGCAACTTTATGAAAATGGCTCCCAAGGTGGAACTTCTCGAAGACACTCCAAGTCACTGTAAACTGGGACAAAAACACTTCAAGTCACTGTAAACTGGACGAAAACACAACTTTTCTGAAACCCTGCTACTGTGCATTGTATTCTCCTGATTTATGGAGGATTTATATTGAGAGTCACTCATAATGCCATCTTCCTGGTCTGTCCGTACCAATGTCCGTGTGCTCCGTTTAGAGCTTGAGTGTGGTTTTATTACAACCAACAAAGAAAAGCACCTCGAGTGGAACAACATGAAAATGACATCGGTTTTAGCGTTAAAGCTGTTTCTGTGTAAACAGAGAGAATTTTCAAAACATTGCCGTGTGAATGCAAAACATTTCTGAGATGAAAACACAAAAGATGTATTTCCACCTGAAACGTTGTCGTATAGACAGAGTCGAGATTACAAACCTTTTTGTGTACTCAAACAAGAGAAAATTAAGTTACATTAAGTTATTTATTTCTAAACAACTAAACAGCGGAAGAGTGAAGGTTTGTCTCGTTTTGGATTAAAAAACTAAAGGAGTGAAATAAAGATATATGGTCAGGTTTAATGGATCAGAGTGTTTTTATAATAAAACACAGCATCCAACACGTCTGTGGTCAAACACTTGTTTTATTAAACTATTTCTTTGTGTTCCTCAGCAGCTCAGACAAACTGCAGTTTGGCTCCGATGCTCCTTTTTAGTTTTTCCAGCCTCAGGAAGCTTCTCTGGGTTTTATATGAACTCAAATGTTCAGGATTCTTTTAGAATAATTATTTTTGCTTCATGACTTTTGTGTGAAATTCCCACAACTTGTGTCTAATTTTTTATTTCTCACAATCAAAAGAGTTATTCGATCTGTCCTTCCAGAACAACACGGTGGCTTTAGAACCTTAGAACCACCAAACGGTGAGACGGTTCCTAGTTGAATAGTTAACCTGTTCTACCTGTTGGTTAACATTCCACTTCCTCCCACAATCACGACACAACCTTTAGTGACCGTTGACTTCTACCTGGCTGTTCGCTGTGAATTTGAAAGTTGATGAAGTTGTTTTTTTTTCTTATTGTGTTTGCTTGTTAATTAATGTTTCTGAAAAATGCCAAAACAAAACATTGATAGAGTTTGAAATACTTTGCCAAACTCACAAAATATCTGAAACTAACTTTTCCCAAGCTCTGCAGTCTCCAACCATAAAGATGGAACCAGTGTGGGAGTGAACTTTCCTGATTTGCACGCAACTGATCGGTTTTATTTATATAGATTATCACACTGTTTAGTCAGTTGGATTCGTGCTGCTTTAATGATTATGTACTGATTCAAAGAAGGCCAGTGAAAGGTTGCCCAAACATGTCCAAACACCCACTAAATTCCAGAGAAGATCTTACCTTTAAACATGAATTTGGCTTCATTATTGCCGCCCCACAGGTTTAAGAAAGTATAATAGCTGGGAGGGGCCCACTGAAGTTGATTTAACATGTCATGTTTGGTGCAGAGAGCCTAGATTATCTCACTCAGAATTGTCCAGTATGTTCTAGTTCAGGGGCCACATACGGCCCAATACCATCTTGAGTGGGTGGGGCCAGTAAAATAGCGCCATAATAACTTTTAAATCTAAACTTTTGAAAGTTGTGAAATAAAATTTAAAATTTCTATATTTTCACAAAACCAAACAATTACAATAACTCCAATCTATTTAAAGTCACTTTAAGTGATATCTTCTGGTGCAAAATACAGTGAAATGTCCATAAAACTTCCACTACTCTTGGGAAATTTCTTTAAAAAATCTATGTTTTCTTCAGAATTTTGACCATTTGCTTGATTTTGACGGCCGGAGTGGAGTGGAGCCGGAGTGGAGCCGGAGTGGAGCTGGAGTGGAGCCGGAGTGGAGTGGAGCCGGAGTGGAGCCGGAGTGGAGCCGGAGTGGAGCTGGAGTGGAGCCGGAGTGGAGTGGAGCCGGAGTGGAGCCGGAGTGGAGCCGGAGTGGAGCTGGAGTGGAGCCGGAGTGGAGTGGAGCCGGAGTGGAGCCGGAGTGGAGTGGAGCCGGAGTGGAGTGGAGCCGGAGTGGAGCCGGAGTGGAGTGGAGCCGGAGTGGAGCTGGAGTGGAGTGGAGCCGGAGTGGAGCTGGAGTGGGGTGGAGGCCGGAGTGGAGCCGGAGTGGAGCCGGAGTGGAGCTGGAGTGGAGTGGAGCCGGAGTGGAGTGGAGCCGGAGTGGAGCCGGAGTGGAGTGGAGCCGGAGTGGAGCTGGAGTGGGGTGGAGGCCGGAGTGGAGCCGGAGTGGGGTGGAGGCCGGAGTGGAGCCTCTTGGTGGCCTCTTGGTGGCCTCTTGGGGGCTTCTTGGGGGCCTCTTGGGGGCTTCTTGGGGGCCTCTTGGGGGCTCCTTGGGGGCCTCTTGGGGGCCTCTTGGGGGCTTCTTGGGGGCCTCTTGGGGGCTTCTTGGGGGCCTCTTGGGGGCCTCTTTCGGGCTTCTTGGGGGCCTCTTGGGGGCTTCTTGGGGGCCTCTTGGGGGCCTCTTGGAGGCCAGTTTGTTTGACACCCCAGATCTACACATAATATTCTTTACTCAGAGAATGTTGGAGGTTTTATTATATATTCACTTAGATTACTTTTAGTTCCAACTTTCACTTCCTGGATTATTAAATTGATGTTTTCCCCCCAAAAAATATTCAAAGGTCCAAATACTTTTGGGGCCTTTCAGAACATTTGGCCAAAAAACTAAATGAAAGCTCTGTTCACTATTTTCAGTAATGTCTAACTGGATCATGTTGTTTATCTCACATCTACATGTGTTAAAAGAAAATATTCACAAATGTTAAAAAAAAGAGTCACAGAGAAACAACCAAAAATATCATTTGACAAATCTGCTCCTGCCATTGTTTTGAAGTCCCATCTTGACATTTACTAATATTTTTCGCTGCTCTGTGATGAGCGTATTATTCTCTGGAATTAGTCACTTCTGCTCGACATAAAAACACAAATTGCGATGAGCTGTTTTAAAATGTATTTTAAAAATCATGAAAACCAGAAAGAAAGAAAAAACAAACATGTCTCAGAGATGATCCATAAATATTTGTTGAACACGATCAGTCTTTGTTTCCCGGAGTATATTCAGCCTGTGTTGCTCTTCACACAGGAAGCTTCACAAAGAGACTCCGGCAGGAGGCCGACCTTCACTCACTGTGAGAGCAAAGGAATGGCCAAAGTGGGAACTTCCCAAAGTGCCCACTGCATTCTGTGAAGTCATACTTTCCCATATGTAGTACGACTTGGATTGGAGTCTTTTCATCGTGAAGCAAAGCCAAACTGTGTGTTCGGGTTAGAGGGAGTGGCTGCATGAAGCAATCCTAGATGATATCTTTCACACTGAGGACATGTTCAGGCTGGACGGAAGTTTCATCAAGACTTCTCTCTCTTGACATACATACATGCTCATATGCCAGTTATTTGTAGTGGATTGTGATCAACACATCCAGTGTTTGCTTTCAGGAAGTGCTGTTGACCCCCGTCTTAACCCTGTTCATATTTTGTTGTATATTTCCACATGTAAATAAGGCAATGCAGTCCCTGCTGTGATCTCAAGCACCCCCAGGAGGTTCCAGGATTCCCAGCAAACGCTGAAGATGAAGTAGTTACCATGCCAGGCCATGGGTTGGTGCTGTGGGTTGTTCTTGTAATGAAACTACACAGTCGTGCACAGAGAATAATACGCCGTAAACATTGATAGTGAGGAGTACATGGACATCCGTATGGACAGACAACAAAACGGGATTACTATTCTGGGTTTGTCTCGACTTTAAAACTACCAGGTCCCGGGAGAATCTGGACTGGGAGTCATGACACCCTGGAGGAACATGTTTTTATTATACTAATTACTACGGCTGTGGTGCACATGCGCAGTAGCCACGTTTCACAGAAGTAGTTTTACATAGAGACAGAGCATTTTTGAAGAGTTCCAGTTGGGAGCTATTTTCAAAAAGTTGTGTTTGCAGTGGCTCTGAGCACTATTCTCATGTAGACGGACACCCAAAACAAAAGTTTTCCTTTTGCACTTGAACACAGTGTCGTGTAAACGAGGTTTTACCCTAGTCCTGGTGTATTTTCTATTTTTTTTTAATCCGTTTCCTTCTGTATTTGGTTTTAACATTTTATGCTCTCATAGCTTTTACGAGAGGTCATCTGTATATCTGCGATTAGTGTGTAAAATCATAAAGTACTTTTGATATATTTTGAACAGTTTAGGATATATATACTGACATACTGTATATATACTGACATACTGTATATATACTGACATATAAGCTGAAAAAACCTGAAGGGGGTGAAAAAGGTCTGTCTTTACAGAAAACATGCTTTGTGTAGAGACTGAACAACCACTCAGCAACGGCACCTTTCACAATTGTTCCATTTCTTCACACCACACCTCACCATAGCAACTCTTTCATGAGGCTGATTTGGTGCCAAGGGACTCAACGTGTGCCAGAGGAAATTTCCTCTACGCCACTACCACTACCCTGACGTGTTGACAAGACAGGGTGGATCCATGCTTTCATGTTGTTTACACCAAATTCTGACCCTCACATCAAAATGTCACAGCCCGAACTCATAACATGTCAGAGCAGGCGACACTTTTTACAATCTTCTATTGTCCAGTTTCAGTGAGCCGATGTGAAAACACATATACATATAATGTGAATAAACACACCTTCCTGTTCTCATCTCACAGGTGATGAACCTGATTTAGAGTTCTGAGCTGTGGCCCAGGTTTCATCCCACTGTGTATGACGAGATGACCTTCCATCTTCTTCATACTAGGTTGTCATTTGAATGACATCGTCAGTTTTTTTTATTACATTCTTATGAAGATGATTACAATAAAAAATAAACAAAAACAAAAAAAGATCTTTCACAGGTTAACAACAAAGCCTGAATGACCGAAATTTCACAATAAAACTACAGATAAATGATCAAATATTGACAGCTAATGTATTATATTTATTAATAGACACAGCAATATGTAGATGTAACTGGAAACAGTGACATATACATTGTCCATCTGTCCAGCCGGGGCAATTTCATGTCACCAATTAACTTCACATGCATGTTTTTGAACTGTGGCAGGAAACCAGAGTATCCAGAGGAAACCCCCCCACACACACACCTGGGGAGAACATTTAAACTCCACACAGACTAGTGTTTGGTAGATAATTAGGATTTTATTTTAAAAAAATTAAAAAAGCAACATTATGAATATTACAGTACAATTTATAAGGGGTACATTTAATTCTGTATTCTATATTTAATAAATTTTTTAATATATTATATTAGATATTTTTATCTCTACTCATAAAAATCATCAGTTTCCTTACTTTGTTTTGATATTGTACCGATTATGTTTAATTATTATTGCTTCATGTATTTCTTATTTTTCTTTCCAAAGCAGTGCCTTCCAATGATTTCTGAGCGCTGGCATCACGTCATCATTATGCGCCCACGACAGTGTTGCGCGTCCGTGACGTCATCTCAGCTGTAGCAATAGCTTGTTAGCGGGAAATACTTCGAACAACAACAACAATAAAGATTTCGCAACATTAACAAGGTAAGGTGGCATGTCCTGTTGGCTCCTTTCATTTGCGTCTGACGTAAAACCGCCGCACCTAGACTGCCTGGTGCCGCGTTTACAAACTAAAAGAAGGAACTGTGTGAGTTCGTCAAATGTAGTTTAGCTTTACACGGTAACTTCAAGTTCAACAATATTCAGTCCCAAACTCTTTTTATGAGACAAAACAGACACCGATGACAACAAACACGTTCTTTCTGGATTAGGAACGATTTACTGAAACTGAATCCTAACCCCGTAATAATGTGATAAAAGCAGTTATAGCTGGTCAAACCATGCGTTTATGTGTTTAACTGGATATTCAACATGCATCTTAGTCTTATTTAGATTTTGATTAACACCGATCAAACCTCGTTTTTCCGGGGTTTCATAAAATCTCACTTTTTGCCGGGTTAAGTTGAGCTCTTCAGGCTATAATTTAACCTGCTGCGCCACATTTCAAAACTATGAATGTTGAAGGATCTGAGTGGAGTGGAGGATGAAGCAGAGTTTAATATTTACTGCGTCATCAGATGACTTAAAGATCCTAACTTCTTCTGTAATACATTCTCTGTATGATGGTTGAGTTCCATGATTCCTTCCACACCTCCTCCCCAGAATGTCTTACACACAGGCAGTAATACACGGGTTATGTTTGGGTTTACAGACTAATATTTGTGTTCCGAGTTTGTATGATTTCCCTTCTGCGTGCACATTTGAGGTAAACCTGCTGCTGGTATGTGTGGATGTGAGTGACTGTCTGCTCCTCTCATGGACCGGCGTCTCATCCAGGATCGACCCTGCTCTCACCTTCTGTGCTCCGGAAGCGGCTCCAACTTCTATTCAAAGAGAGCAGTACCACACAACGGACCAAGTATTGAAAATACATAGTCTGATGATATTGAGCAGTACTATTTTGATGACGTGACCATTTGTCTCCTTAAAATGTAAAGCTAAACATAGCAGGATTGATAATCAAAATGTTTTATAACTCGTTCAATGAAAGTCCAATTAGTGATTTCTTTATTTATTATAGAATCATGATGATGATGATAGAGGCTTTTTTTGCAGTAAACAGTTTACTAGTTGCTGACTTTCTTTTGAAATCAAAGCTTTTCTAGTCACTATAAAACAAATACTTTGAGCAATACTCTGATGTTGGAAAAGACGATGATTAAAAAGAAGTGTGAAATGACAGTGAGCTGATGAAGCTATACACCCGACAGCATTTGTTAATCTGACTTCTATCTTTATGGTGGTCGATATTAGGAATAAATCAAGTCCACAGAATAAAATATGAGTTGTCACCACAGCTGTTGTTTTAAAATGAGTCGATATTCAAATAAAAGAAAAGCAACAATAAATAAGCAAAATAAAAAGAAATGTACTTTATTAGGGAAGTTATTTTTCTGCATCAGTAATTATTTGTGAATAAACAATACATAATATCCACATTTTAGCTTGATGACAGAACCATGTTGTGTATATATATATATATATAAGTCATAATTTGAGGTCAATATGCAGCATTTGTGTATAGCAATAAATATGAATAAAATTATATAATCATATTTTATTTAATTTTCCTATTAACCCTGTTGTTCCTTAATTGGGAAACATATCAGGTTTTCTATCTCTTTAAACATTATTTGCATTTTCAAACTTCATATATTTGTTGATATATACAGTATCTTGATATTTGATAAGAAATGATGTGATTTCTGTTTTCAAAGTGGAATAAGGATCAGTTTCTCTCCAGTGTTCTTCCTTATCTGGATATTACTGTGTGACGTTCAGAGCTCTGTGGTGAATTTATGAACTGAAGCATTTACTGTGGGCCGTGTTGCTCACTTGTCTGGTCGCCACCCTGTTGACTCAGAAACGTCACATGCAGCCCTTCAAATCTGTTTCTGTTCCCGTCTGATGACAACAGTGAGCCACCCAATGAACTCAGCTGACGTTATCACGTGCCACATAAAGAATCTACATACAGCCTGTAATGATGCAGGGTTGTTCATCCATGTGCTGGCAGCCTTAGCATTATCAGAGCTGCTTCACAATACATCTTAATACATAACGGATTATAGTTTTGCAGGGTGTTTTGAAACATCAACAAGTTGTGGCAAAATCCAAAATCACTGCTTCTCTACATATTGACATCAGGCTTATGTGGATTTACATTCCAACTGTAGCTTTGACTTTCTTTGTTCTACGTGGAAAAAGGCCCAGAAGCTTTGCTCTGGATAAATTGAGATATTTTTTAGTTTGTGGAAAAATAAAGTTCAAACCATCTTAAGTCAAACAAAAGGTTTCAAAATAGTGAGGAATGTATACCAAATATTCTTACTGCCCAAAATAACTTCAGATTCCACAATAGTTGTTTGACAAGTAACCTTGAACTTTACCAATGTATGTACTTATTTTGTTCACTTGATTCAGCCACTCTAGAGTCGTGAGAAGTAAAAATATTCAGTATCGGTTCTGCTAAAATGTGTGTGTGTGTGTGTGTGTGTGTGGGGGGGGGGGGCTACTGAATCCTTTCAAATTCACCTACAATTATATTATCCTGTCAAAGTATTGCTGGCTTTTAGTGGCCATTCAAAATATCTTTTCTAGCGATGCACCACTATCTATACTAATATTGGGTCCGATACTGCATGAGGTACTTGCTAATGATCCCAGATACAACGTTACATTACCTCATCCGTAGGCAGCGGGTATACAAGAGAGGAGGAGCAATGTCAGTGTGGAGATTCTTTAATATTAATGACAGACTGTGAATTATGTTCTGCCAAAATATAAAGAGGAGGCAAAAAATTGTTCGTACAAAACCAGCAACTTAATCAGCAGAGACATTTGGCGCAGCAGGTAGCCACTCTACTGCATGAATAAATGTCCGCTAGCAGCTGCCATCATTTACCCAGAGACACTGTGAGCCAGCCCGATCTCAGACAATGGAGCTCATTACAACGTTCATCTATATGTTGAGTCTGTATTCACTGTTCTAAATCTGCACGGTCTTCTGAGCATTTTTATTTTATAGATTACTCTTAATTAAAATCTTTCATTCTGGTGTCAAGAACATTCATACTACACGTTACCGTGCTCCAGCAGCTGGACAGAGGCTCGATGCTTTATCTTCAACAATGGATTCAATAGTCCCTGAGTGTGACACGCCACATTAGAATTTACTTATGACACAGAAAGCAACTTGTTTCTAATTAAATAAACAATTTACAAGCCAGAGTACAACAACTGTACTGAGCTCTTAGCTCAGCTTGAAAAAAAACAAAAAAACGGTCGACAGTTGGTTCTGGTGCAGAAATGATTAGCCCCATTTTCTCAAATTCACCTTCAGACCTTTCCAGCCTTGTATTTGCAGCGTTGCTTATTCTGGTTCGCTAAACGAGTCCGTTTGCTTTTACTGTAAGCAAATAAAGCCTGTCAGTTGATTGTCAATATTTATAGAGATTTCTGCCAATATGATTTCTCTGAGTTTCTGTGAACTCTTTCCTAAAGCACAACCCAGTCCATTTAAACTGCAGACACTCACAAATGTGACAAATGGAGTAGAATGTAGAGCCGCTGCTGCTGCCCAGACTGCAGCCAGCAGGCCCACAGGAAAGCACCGATGTAGAAGACTGTCTGCCACAGCTTGTTTTAGACACTGGGTCTCATTCTCCAAAATGAAGAAAGAAAAACAAAACCTTTACTTTTATGTACTTGTGAAAACTGACAGATAGCAGCTCTATAAACTTCTCTGCTCGAGTGCGTTGAAATGTAATAAACCTTTTCTGAATGCATAAAGCGGTATGTTTGAACTTACTTCTTGGGTTTGGTTTTCGATGACTGATCACATCCTCCACATCTCCACAGTGCGATATGTGATATCGTTTTTAATGTGGGATGAGACAACAAAATCATCAAAATGCGACAAAACAATAGTCCTGATGTAATTTAAAAAACTGTTTAGCAATGTGCTTCTCATACGTCTTCAAAAATCTAAATGTTTTCCACCTTATCTGTTTCGTCTTGCAGTACAAATGTGCACCACAAGTTGGCGCATTGAGTCGCTCAATGAAGAAGCAGTAAACTTAGTTAAAAAAACTGCAGCTGAAGCTTCTGGGTACAATACAAATGTAATAAGCAAGTACAGACTGTACAAAAGTGCCTGGTTCTGTTATTAAAATCTTGAATGTACCTCAGACCACATTCAGCAACACGCGACCAAAGTCCACCGAGCTTTAGCATAAAATCATTGATACTGCCGAGGCAGCATTCACACGACAAGGCTTGCAAGTGAAAACAGAGGAAATGCAACTTTTTGAAAACACTCCATAGAGACAGGGTAAAACGCAGCTTTTCTGAAATGCTGCTACTGCGCATGCGCCTCCTGCCGTAGTGAGTAGTTGTGCTCAGAGTAGACGGACGATCACAATGACGGCGGCCTCCAGAGTGGCATGCCTCTTAGCTCATATTCTCCTGGGACTTGGTGAGTTACTCCTGATAAGTTTTAGAATTGAGTCACCTGGAACAGAGACAGTTTGTCCATAAGAATGTCCCTGTACTCGCCATTTTGAATGTTTCCATCATGTAGTTCTCTGCAACCATATTTTTGTGGTTTCATTACAAAAACGACCCAGAGTGCCTCCTCATTGTTTGACTTTTGTCAAACAAAAACCAAAATCAACGTCTTCTCACTTGAAACGTGTAAACAGGGCGTTATTCTCTGACAGCAAAGCTCCGTTCATCTGCTGAGCCCAATCTGGGAAAGCAGCTAGAGGCCAGCTAGAGGGCTGAAACTCTGAAGATTGACTGCACCTAAGTCACTTAACACCACCACCTATTGTACCTCGTAGGAATGAAGTTCAATCCAACCTGTTCTGTCTAAAAGTAGAATCTGTTGTTCAATTACAACCAATGAAAAACGACTGTGCTGTCTAATTCATCTTCATTCACATTCACCTTCTTCTGTCGAGTAATCATTTCCACAACGGCACATTTTATTTGCTTTGTATTTTTAAGCTAAAAATCATGTGCCTTGTTTCTACTTAGAGTGGTTTACCTTTGTGTCCTTGTTCAAATAAACAGAAATCTAAATCAACAGTGACATCAGATTTCTGATCTGTCCATCGATGGGAGGAAAACCACAGCTTCTCAATAACTGACGTGTGGGAGGAGAAGGAAGAAAAGTTCTTTCCTGTTCTTCCACAGCTTGTTTTCCCAGTGTCTGCTTCTTATGAGGAAACAAGGAAGTAAAGCAGAATAACTCTTGATGAGTCAACTGCAACTGTATGACACTAAAATTGTTGTTCCTGCAAGTGTTTCCCACACATCCTGTCTCGGCATTGAGAATTGTTTCTTGCAGGAGATGTCGTCTTTGTGTGGCACCGGCAACGGCTGCCAAGACGCAGATCAGGAGGCCACACGGAAACAGGCAAGCGCATCACGACTTACAAACACTTAACATTAAACACAAGTGCACTAAATATGCCAAAGCAAGAAGTATTTTTGCATGATTTAAGTTTATTTTTCAGCAGTGGAACTTTATTAGGACAAGGCTCCAGTCGAAATATATTTCAAGGGGTATGAATGCAGCATGTATCAGAGGTTGCGCTCTACTTTCTTGTGGCCTGTCATTTTGACTGACAGTCACAGCAAAGGATCTGCCCTCTGTAATCTAATATGTCAAAATGACGGACAGCGTTCCAAATTTTCTGTCATTGTTAAAAAAATTGGGTCCATGGCGGGAAAATATGCAACCTCTGGTATGTGTATGTATGCAGTTTAAATAAGCATTTCGTGTGCGCACATTATTATTCTGTATCGCTTCAGTTTCTACTGCAGACATCCTCCATGCATATTTTATATCTTCAACCAAGATCACTATCAGTCCAGGCAGGATGATCACAGGCCAAACGCAGAGAGAAAGACCACCACCAACACTGTCAATCAATCCTACGTGACACTTAGAGTCACACATTTACATCAGAGCTTGTTTTTGGACTGCGAGGAGAGTTAACTGCTTGCCAAACTGTACAATTCCATAACTAGTTGGTTGTAGTTGTAAGAATTTTGAATGTGTTTGTTAGAGACTGCTATCATCTGTGTCATTGTACATGTGAGGTAATGTGTGCTTGACTGTCTACATCTGGGGTGTGAAACGTACGGTCCACAGGTCCATTCACCAGCTGTCAGTACAGTATTCTTATTGGACCACCAGTGGTGAATCAGTTCAGCTGATCAAGATTACTACACAGATGTAGAAATCGCGTTTACATGACAAGTTTGAAAATGATGTCCATTTACACACACAAAGGCAGAAACACTGAAAACAATGTAATCGGACCAATAGTGCTGTTGTTTGTTTTTCTAATGGAACCACACATGTGCAGAGAATAATATGCTATAAACGTTAACAATGGCGAGTAGACAAACTTTCGTGTGGACGGACGACCAAGTTGATTTTTATTCCGATTGACTGTTAACTATAAAACTACCAAGTCCCAGGAGAATCTGGACTGGGAGTCATGCCACGACGGAGGAAACGTTGTTGTTATTGTCCTTCTACTCGCGCATGAAGAACTATTTACTACAGCCGTGGTGCTCATGTACAGTCAGAGCGTTTTCAAATCGTTGTGTTTTCCGTGGCTCCCTGCACCCTTCTTGTGTAAACACCAAACACACAATGAGCGTTTTCCATTTTCACTTGAAAACATTAACGTCTAACGTTAAGATAGTAAATCTGTTGTTGTGGAACAGGTACCAGTTTAACAAGAAGCCAGGAACTGATTATATAGATGAGAGAATAGTAAAATTCCCTTACACTGCTTAATGTAGTAGTATCCATATACAATGTATTGCAATGCTTTATAACTTTCCGCCAACAACAAACTCTTAAAATGCCACCAACCTCTTCATTTTCTGTATTTTACAGCAGCTGCAGCAACAGTTTGTACTGTAATGACACAAAACACCAGCAGTAACAAGTATACTGCTTGTACATTTACCAGCTGTTCGAAGTTGCAGCTTATCCTGACATATTGATGTAAAAGTGTAATTTTATCTGTTCGTATCTGACACAGGAGGAGGAGCATCCCCGTGTGCTCATCCCTGAGTTATGTCGGCTTTTCTACCAACTGGGCTGGGTGACGGGGACAGGAGGAGGAATCAGCCTCAGACAAGGGTTTGTACAGTTGGTCTCGTCCCTTCTTGTTTGCTCTGTCTCAAAGCAGTGGCAGTGTGGAGGGATGGCCTCCCTGAACCACATTGTACCGCCTCCATTTAGTCGTGATGTTGGGTTTAATGTTGAGCTTCCAATTGTTTCCTACTGGAAGCTTTTGATAAAAGCTATTGACTCATTAAGCAAGAAAATAAACTGTACTCGATGCTTTTAGCTCCAAACAACTCAGGCAACTTGAGCAGGCTGGACCGGTGAAATAGTACCAGAACTACCTTTAAATTTAAACTCTGCTCTACAACAAAGAAAACGTTCAGAGTAAACGTGATGAAAATGTCTATTTTCACAAAACCAAATAATCACTATGCAGAATACAATGAAATGGCCAAACAACTTCTTCTATAGCTGTTACATTATACACATTTTTACAAACTCATGACTTTGGGGAGGATGTACCGTACTTTCTGGACTATAAGCCGCTGCTTTTTTCACACGCTTTGAGCCCTGCGGCTTATAAAATGACGCGGTTAATTTATGGATTTTTACGGGTTAGCAGGCTTCATGCCACCAGATTCTATACATGCTGTTTTGATCCTCTGCTTCTCCTAAACTTGCCCTAAAGGTGATATTTCTGCTCTTCATGACCTCATGTTGAGCTGCTTTCCGTGGTCCAGAGCTCCAGCAGCTGAGGCTGTGAGTGATGCGTTCAGGTGCATCACGTAAAGCCGCCTGCTGGACTCCGTGGCTGAGAAATCTTCCTCCTCAGAATCACAATCAGCAAATCACCCATAAAATACATTATCAGCAGTGATGAAACCCTGTGATTGTGTATTTCTCTCTCTCTCTGTGGGCTTCTCCGCAGCACGCACACACACTTTTGATTTTTTACAACCTGGACACCTGCAGCTTATAGTGAGGCCGATATATATACTTTTTCTTTCTTTTTAAATTTCACGGTGTGGCTTATATCCAGGTGCGCTCAATAGTCCGGAAAATACAGTAAATTTGTATATTTGAAATACAAACATGCAAGTTGCACAGAAAAGCCCGGCCAGTATTTGGACCCGGTGTTAGATTGTAAATGGACCCCCATAGAATATGGGCCCCAGGGTCTATTTTCCACTGTGAGATAAAGACCTGAAATGTTACTACATTTTAACCACATAAATAGATATGAACATAGGCAACAAAATACAGTAGGAAGTGAATAACAAATGTAGAGATAAACTATTAATGAGTGACAACGGGTTCCAAATGCTGGCACATGTTTTTCGAGAACACGGCCATGCCTGATGGTACCGGCAAGGCGGCACGTCGTCTCTGCTTTAGAAAATGGACACAAGAATAGCAAAAGCCATTTCCCCAGATTGTCCAGCTGTTGTGCCCCTCCTGAAGCTCTCTGGCGCCCCCTCAGGAAAAACCCCAATACAAAACCTCCTACACTTTAAAATGTACAGGTTTAACAGCCTCTAAAGCTTTTCACTCCAGCTAAGCTGACACATCTTCAATTCGCTTTCCATTTTGCAATCTCTCACAGTGACAAAAACTGGCAACGCCATTATACCAATATATATTTTAGAACAGTGGCATCCTGACAGAAGGGCTGTGGGGCTAATGGGAAGTCACTTGTATTTGTTGTGACAATGCGTGCAAATCCAGGGTGAAGACAGAAGGCCTCAGCCCGGCTGTGATAAAAGAGAATTTAAATTGAATGCTTTGACAGCTTATTACAAACATCTTTTGAACTGTGTTGTTTTCGGATGGCCACGACAAACAAAAGCAACGGTCTGCAGGAAAAAAAATCTCAGTTTGAAATCTGCAATGGCAGACATTTATTTTAAGCCAACACAAGCACTTGATAAAACCTTATGAGATCCAGCCTCTGCTGCTGGTTGTTCGCTGGTGGTCCATTCGGCTCCAAAAAGCCACGGTTAGTCTGGAATGATTCAAGGTGGAATCTTCTCTCCTCTTGTTAAATTATATTCAAATAGAGACAGTTCCTCTGAGCTTCACTATCATGGGTGTGTTGTGCACATTCTCACCAGTTAAATAAAGTATTATTTGGCCCTGTTCAGTATAGAAACCTTTTTGGAAGTTCCTTTTTTTTTTCTGCATGAATTTGTCAAAAATTGTGATGTGATGTACATGAAAGTCAAAGATAAGGACTTAATACCACAGTGCATGTCTCAGAGAGAATATCACTTAATATTTAAAGTGCCGATGGAATTAATAACTGGTTAAACCTCCTTTGGCAGCAATATCGTGAGTCATGTGTTTCTGGTAAGACCTCGGGTCCGTTCTCACTTCCAGAAGTGCTTCAGCTCATCCATATTCCTTGGATGTCTCCCGTGAACGGCTCTCTTCAGGGCATTTCAAAACATCTTTATTGGATTCTGGTCCGGCCTCTGACTGGGCTTCTCCCAAAAGCTTTTTGAAGCTATTCTGTTGCAGATTTACTTTCATGTTTAGGGCTGTTGTCCTGCTGCATCACCCAACTTCTACTGAGCTGCAGCGAGCGGAGAGCTACACTGACCTCATCCTGGAGGAAGTGCTGATTAAAACAAAGTTATTCATTCTCCTCAATGATGGAGAGATGTCCCTACTGTTGATATAGTTATGTTGGTGTTAATGTGAAAAGATCCTCGATACACCCTGACGAGTATTGCATGATGTCATAACATCAGCAGCAGGTGGACAAGAGAGCACGAGCAATGTCCACAGTTTAGAGTCTTTATTAATACTGAGAAGACTATAAATTATGTTTTGACAAAATGTCAAGAAGAGGCCAAAGCAACTTAATCACCAGAGTCAGTTGGACCAGCAGTTAGCCCGGTGTTTCTCATCAGTTTAGCTGCTCAGTGGATCAGGAGGATTTTACTCCGAGCCGTGCTACATGCTACATGCTAAAGAGTTTCAGGCTCACACACCAGCGATGCTACATGCTAAAGACTTCTGAGGCTCACACACCAGCGATGCTACATGCTATCCATGATTAAAGTCTGACTGCAGACGCAGTGGCTGTTGGAGTTGAGCATAGCGCTGATGCAGGGGCTATGTGGAGGTGGTTCCCGGCAACACATAACCTCCACGAATCATTTGTGTATGGAGTACAAATGAGACTATGGCATTTAATTATTATCATTAATAGTCATCGGTGCTCTGTATTGGCAAGTATCTAATGGAATTGTACTCATACTTAAAAAAAGTGGTATTGGTGCATCCCTACTTCATTAAACCAAAGAATGTAGTCTCGAATGTGTTGATTTTCTGACTATTTACAAAATACATGATCATAAACGGCCAATGGAACAGCACAAGCTCTGTGTGTGTTTACACAATTGGCAATTTTACATATCAAGTATTTTCCTTTGAGTGGCAGTCTGAATTTTAAGTAATGTTTTTTAAAGCTTTTTGTTTCTTCTTACTGCTGCTTTGGTTTGACTCACAAATGACTCACAGCTCGGGGGCAGCCTTGCCAGAACTGGCTCCTAAAATCAATAGGCTCCTCTTTATTTGGACTCATGCATTGCAACATAAAGAAGAATACAATAGCTCCATCTTCTACATTAAGCCTCAAACTTTTTAAACAGAAGTATGCTCATTCCAGAGATTTCGAGGGGGATAAGCTGAGGTTGTCTTTGTAACGCTGGAGCTCTGCATTTATTTACATTTCATTTCAGTCCTTTTGCTCCGCTTGGTCTAGTGACCAAGGCCGTAGAATATAAAATTCCTCTTAAAGACGCGACTCTGTCAGGGAAATGTAATGTGTTGACACATAAGGCAGCCATTGAAGTGCTATTTGCATGTTTGCAGTTGGAAGAGAACTCGTGAATAAATTGAACTGCAGAGTAACAACAAAGTGTTTCAGATAAATGGCCGGCTTCAGCACCAGCTAAAAATGTCTGTGGCAAACTGATGCCAAGGTATAAAGAGTCACTTACAATAACTACTTTGGGGACCAGGGCCTTTATGGATGGCTGGAAAAGCTGTAGTATTTCTTTCACATTTCACTGCTGCCACAGGTTCAACTGAGTACAAACCATTACATTTACCTGGAGGGAAAAAGACAGAGACTACTTCACTTTGTTGTCTGGTGCTGTTCGGCAAGAACATGACCTCCTTAATCATCTTCCTCCTTAAACTTAACACATTTTTATTTGTTTGTAACAAACAGGGACCAGATTTACATTGCACCATCAGGTGTCCAGAAAGAGAGAATCCAGGTGAGAATCTTCTGCTCTTAACTTAACGGGGTCATATTATCCAGCTTTTCAACAATTTAACATGGTCTTGGTGCTCCACAAACCTTGTATTCCAAATAGTTTTTGCTCCAAATTCAGCTTTTCCTTGATTTTCCTCATTTGAATATTGGATCATAGGAGCTGCATTCAGAATCTGCTGTGTCTGTGTGAGCTGGACTGGCTCCGCCCACACATGCCCATCTTGGGAAGAGGAGGAAGTACTTCCCCTCGTGGTGCCATGTGCCAGAGCAGAGCTGCCTAATTGTGGGAGGAGTCAAAGGGAGGGCCTACCTTGATTGGGATTGGCTAAACCCCCGATGACACTATATAGGGTTTGATTCCTGATTGGCTGCTTGGAGCAACACACTTTTTAAACCTGAAACAAGCCAGGGACAGAGAGGACAGACTGTCTTCACTTCTGGGACGTCAGTCCAGGTATGGGGACGAGTAGTACTGCTGGAGAACCTTTAAGAAGTGGACTCTGCATAATATGACCCCTTGAAAATCAGGAGTTATTGTGACAATGATTTATGTTTGAAATATTTGTGCTTTCAAGCCAGAAGATATGTTTGTGTGTGACGTGGAGGAGAGGGACATCAGCTGCCCGCCTGCATGGAAGAAGTTAAAGAAGAGCCAATGTACACCACTTTTTATGAACGCTTACACTATGAGAGGTTCGTCACTCTGGCACTGCATGCATCCCACATACACCGTGGTTTATAGACAATAGCAAAGACAATTAGACATACATCTTGATATTTCAAAACCTGAATCCATATTGCATCACAACACAAGGAAAGAATGAAAAATAGTGTGGATTTTCTTAGTGATGGCTCTATAGCCCCAACTTGTGGTGGGAGCCTGGATGACAATTAAACGCTAAGTAAAAGATGAAATTACAAATATTTCAGTTGCAGTCTGGTGTAAAATAGTACTCTTAAAAGTGTTCAGGTACCTAAAGCTGAGGAGATCGCCCTCAGTGGCGCTGCAGCGATGTCAGCTGTACAGAACGTCCAGAGATTAAAAAGAGACGACTACAAATGATGCACACTGAAATTTGTGCCAATTTGTGGTTGAATTGTTCGATTTTTCTTTGTAAGTTGCTGTTAACCTCTGGATCTGTATCACCACTGCACAGTTTGTTTTGTGGTTATTCTACATGCGGTCATTTACATGTAATATTTGGGAGGTTTGCCGGTTGGAATCTCACTGTAGATTACCACTGTGTGCCTCCCCAGGTGCTGCAGAGCAGCAGCGACTGCTCCTTGGTTGTGTAGTTAAGGTTGACTACAAATAGGATGTGGTTGACGCAGACAAGTCATTTCCCCAAGGCAATTGATAAAATGCTTGTTGATTAGAGATGTACGCTCTACTATAGTGAGCCTTTGACATGAACATGCCATGTTTGAAGAAAAACTGTGAATATTATAAAAAACTAAAAGGTAATTAATAAATGCATCTAAAAGTATTGGCAAGTACAGCACTCATGCTTGGTAGATAAAAAAAAAAAACTGGGTTCACTGCTCACAAAGCACTCTGTCTTTCTGAATTTAAGAAAAATGTGCACGTTCCTGAATGCTGCAGTTTATTTCCATGAAGTTAGAATGACATGACAAACAGCTGTAAAATCCAAATTCCACTCCAAGTAGTTGTTTGTTTTCTTTCCTAATTTTCAGAACAAGAAGGTTTTTGTTTGGATGAGTTATTTGAGATGAGTGTCATAAATAAATGACAAATTTCAAGTCATTTTTCTGCTGAATGAACCTCTTCCATGTAATATTTGTGACATATCAGTTCCTTAATGTAGTGCACTAAAACACACGCTGACTGCGCTCGTCGAAAGGCAAGAGATGGTTTATTAATCACTTTCCCCTCATGCAAAAATAAACAGACAGAAAAATACCTCAACGTAAAATGTTGTCTCTCTGGGTAGTCCAGATGAACCAAAAATAAATGATCCACTAACTCCTATATAATCCACAATGAAAATCAACCCCTGCTGCCACTGACTGCCCCTAAGTGCTTGTTCAGTTTTCTGAAATGTTTTCTGTGGGCCTGAAGGAGAAAGCAAGAAGGTCCTCATGCTTGAAGAATGCTGGGGAAAGCATGATATCATTACGTGAGGTGGAGACCATCGCTTTGTCCTAATTCTGCCTGTCTTGGTAAGTAGGGTGGACACGGGACAGCTTGCCAGTCGTTCAGAGAAAACGCCCCCGGATTCAATTCAGTTTTATTTTCAGTCGTCATTTCAACACACTTTTATAGAGAAAAACAACAATTCCACTTGTGCAAGCATAGGAGACAGTGGAAAGGAAAAACTCTGTTTTAACAGGAAGAAACCCGCAGAACCAGGCTCGGAGGAGGAGCTATTCTGCTGTCCTGGTGGTGGTTCGAGGATAGAAAGAGAAAAGAATAGGACGGACAGACTGTGTGTAGAGATTTAAACCCTGGTGCAGGTAGTGATTCTCTATTCAATTCAAGATAAATCCACTCACTGCCAATGATGAAACCAAGCTCAACTTAATGAGCAGCAGCATTGTGAAAAAAACAAGAGGTATTAATAAACCCAACTCCCGGGTCTGTTTTTTTGATAATAAAAAAATCTACGTTTATAAAGAAAGTATAAGTATTAAAGACAAACTTGTGTACAATAGAAGTATTGTCGTTTAATTAAAAAATCCGATAGAACGCATCTCCTCCAAATTACACTTAAATCCATAACTCATTCCCAAGTTAAAGTCTCTTTCATTTATATCCTTCATTGATAATGAAGCCGTTCTGCCTGCAGTCCAGAAACCAACCCTATTTGGTTTGTGCTTCAGAATTTCACATGATGGTGAACCTTGATGTGTGATTAGCATCTTTGTGTGGGGGAGGAAACGCTTTTATTCACCGTGTTATCATTGGAAAAAAGACACCACCAGAAGGCAACACTCAAAAATCCCAAAAATCTTCTTCTTTTTGCTAAAATACAGGAGCACAGGCAGTCATACACACCCACTCCAAGGCTGCTGTCATGGCAACACTGCTGTATCCTGGCAAAGAGTTCAGGATAACACACCAGGAGATGATCAAGGGGATCCGTAAGGGCACCTCAGGCACAAACTACCGGTATGTAATCAAGCCGCAAAGATCAGTGCCTTCCAAAGAGCCTCCGATCCAAGTCTTCTTGTTCTCATAGTCAAGAGGAGCGCCCTAAAGAATCTCCACACTTGTAATCAAAAGCACAAGCTCAGTACACTGGCTGTGTCTCCAGCTCCAGTAGTAGTCGGTGTTTGTTGAGAAGTCCCGTACGGTCCCCCTGAAAGCAAACGGGCCCCAGGATAAGGTGCAGATCAAGCAGACTGCTAAAGTGAATGAAAAGTCCCTCGTGGCTGCAGAGTGAAGAGTCGTCCTGTCAGTCCGACACCACCAACTTCTTCTTCTGGAAGCCGTGGGGGAAAGGTGCAGTCGCAATGCGTCCTGTCTCTCTTGGACAATGTAAAGCCTCGTTTACTCAACCTAAATAAACTGCTCCTATGGTGGAGCTTTTTGAAAACGCTCTGAATGTCTGGGTAAGGTAACCTAGGTAACAGAGAGATATTCTGGGTATGTTAAGCCCGCCTCATCGTATATGATGTCACTCTCTCTGACTTCCAAGATGTCACTCTTCTCCATGACGTCACTCTTCTCCATGACGTCACTCTCATCCATGACGTCACTCTCCCCCATGGTGTCACTCTCCTCCATGATGTCACTCTCCTCCATGACGTCACTCTCCTCCATGATGTCACTCTCCTCCATGACATCACTCTCCATGATGTCACTCTCCTCCATGATGTCACTCTCCTCCAAGATGTCACTCTCCCCCATGGTGTCACTCTCCTCCATGATGTCACTCTCCTCCAAGATGTCACTCTCCCCCATGGTGTCACTCTCCTCCATGACATCACTCTCCATGATGTCACTCTCCTCCATGACATCACTCTCCATGATGTCACTCTCCTCCATGATGTCACTCTCCTCAATGATGTCACTCTCCCCCATGGTGTCACTCTCCTCCATGATGTCACTCTCCTCCAAGATGTCACTCTCCCCCATGGTGTCACTCTCCTCCATGGTGTCACTCTCCCCCATGGTGTCACTCTCCTCCATGGTGTCACTCTCGTCCATGGTGTCACTCTTCTCCATGACGTCTCTCTCCTCCTCTATGTCACTCTCCTCTGTTCTCCACCTCCAGATCAGACTCTTCTCCTCCACCTCTACAGTCTCTAATCTCTCTCAGACTCTCTCACTATCTCCATCAGTGACGACGAGCTGCTGATCTCGTTTTTTCATTTATTAGTGATTCCACTACTGTGACACCAGATAAGATCATCTCCTGACCTCCATCATCTCCTGACCTCCATCTCCTCATCACTATTTCTCTCCGTAAAATTCCTTTTCCTCGTCTTTTCTTCGAGGATTTATTGTCAAATGCCGGCGATCAACTGATTGAGATGCCAAAATATTGACGAGACCCTTTGCATTGACCATTTATGGTAGAAAGTGGGCGTGTTCAGGGCGGGGCCTGAACTGTCAACCTTCCAGGTGGACTGGATCGAGAAAAAGAAAGTGTGTGCTGATGTGCTACGCACTATTTGACTGATCCCAATTTTATGGGGCGCACGCCATTTTCAGCCCCCCAAATCCCGACGGCGAAGCCCGCCGCACCCTCGGGAGCCGGTCCCCACATCACCCCCCCAACCCGGCAGGGCAGAGATGGCCCCAGCCGCCGCGCCCCGGACCAGCCCCTCCCCCAGACCAGGAAGGGCGAAGGCTCGGACGGGCCCGGTTGGAGGACAGCCAACCACCCACCCCCAGGGGCCTCATACCCCACCACCCATGTTCCCACCCCATGAGATCCCCCCCCCGATCTTGATAGATACACCCACACAGACGCAGGCGCACGCGCTCACACACACACACCGTTGGGGGGAGGGTGATGCCTCCTGCCCCCCAGGCCGCCAGCCCGGCCCCCACCCGGCCACTGATCCCATCCTCCACTAATCGAACGGGGGGGGAGAACCGCACCCCAGCCCCCCCCCCCCCCCCCCCCCCCCCCCCCCCCCGAATGCCATGCCTGAGCAAGCGTGCCCCCCGCATTCCAGCCGCACTCACCCCGGGTCGGGTTGAGACCCCAGCGGGAGGTTCTGGGGAGCCCCATCTACCCCCCCCCCCCCGTGGAGTGTTTGATGCATGTAGGGGTGTGTCTTTGTGTTTTGAGGAAGTGGGTGCAATGTGTGTGTCTAGGGGGGGTACCGGGGCAGAACGCCGAAAGCGGCTTACCCCCTCAAGACCCTGCGTGACTCGGTGTGGTTAAATTTGTGGGTGGTGCAAAGTCGGGGGAGGAGCCAGACCGCAGTTAAGTAGCCTGGACCCCCACCCTAGGCACCGCCCCACTGTCCCTATTGTAGAGTCCTTTCCATCCTTCCAATCATGAATGAAATTAGTGACGGCAGTCCCCTTATTGCAAAATAACCAGGAAGGAAGAACTCAATGACAGACTGAGGAGAAGACAAAGTGGTCATGGAAAAATACTTTTCTTCATCTTTTATGTTAATTTTCACTGGAGTGCAGGAAGCTCCAAAAATACAAGAATGTTTCGGTGGCAAAGGTTCACAGAAATGTGGGGGAGGAGGCGATAGAGAGGTTGTGCCAAAAGAATGAAAGGAGTATAATAAAACAAGACTGAGCTCATCTGTGCATGAAGATAAAAACTTGAGATGAATATGAATAAGGTACAAACCAATAATCTAATGCGGTAAACACCAGGTTATGTGATTTCACTTGAAAACGTTGTCGTGTAGACAAGGCATGACAAGTTGTCTGATTTCATCTGTCCCTTCACTCCCAGTAGATCGTTGGTAGTATCCCCGAGTACGTCCTGATCGAGATACATTAGAAAAGTAGCCTAAAGGAGTAAAGGTAAATATATAGAACTCAAATAAAAGGGTATAGGTAGTAATACTATTGTTGAAAACACGAGGGTCCGCACCATGAATGTGTTTGGATTGTTTCGGTTTGAAATAGTGATTTAATGACGCTGCCCTCCGTCACCCTGTCTGTGTTGTAAAACCTGGTTTGACGGGACGGCGGCCCTGGCGATGTTTGTTTATATGGCGCCCTGCGTGCCCTCACAGGTACGACGACACCCTCGTGGTACCGATTATTGAAAACACGCCGGAGGAAAAGGACTTGAAGGAGCGGATGGCCCGGGCGATGGAGGAATACCCAGAATCCTGCGCGGTGCTCGTCCGCCGACACGGCGTCTACGTTTGGGGCGAGTCGTGGGAAAAAGCCAAGACCATGTGAGAATTAGATTTGGAGGCGAAAGTAAGATCTTAGTCGTCCTTTAATCTAAATGCTGCTTCTTTCTTTCTTTGTTTAGGTGTGAATGCTACGACTACCTGTTCGACATGGCAGTGCAGATGAAGCAGAGCGGCTTGGACCCCTCGGCCCTGCCAACTGAAGAAAAGAGGAAAGTCTGACATCCATTGGTGCTTTTTAAAGAGGTTTGTTGCTGAGAGCTTGGTGGAGTTCAATCAGGAGAGCAGATTGTAATCATTTGCCTTTCACGCTGGCTGGCCTGCTTCAAATTTGATGAAATGTGATGGGAAGGGCAGATTCAGGGCCGAGGCTGAATGAATGCCTGTGATCCAGAGAACCTGGAGGGACACTGTAAAGCTCTGTGGGACAAATCAGAGTCCGCACGTTCAACTGATTCACTATTCAAGTCCGACTGCACTGGAACTAAGTTCCCAGGATACGTCAGGCTCCAGTGTCGCACGCCTCAATTCAATTTGTCAAAAGTTGCTTCAATCAATAAAAAGAAATGGTGGAAATTCACTTCTGAGCATCTGAATTTATTGTTTAAGAAATGTTTTCTCACCCAAAGCTGACAGTTTTAGCAATATTGATAATTATGAACATGCATTTTATTGAGAGAACGAACACCGTCAAACTGGGAAGCGCATCTTTTACATTCCTGAAGTTATCGGAAGATAAAATAGCCCAACTTGTCAATGTAGAGATGTGAAAGTGTGCAGGCAGCAGGGAAACAAATGGTATAAAGAACATACAGTACTACGAAAAGAACGTGAAGGGAAACTCGCTTCATCAAAAGAACTGTGTTCTGCTATATGCACTAGGATTTGTTCCCGTTGAGATCTAAACTGAAATATCTGATATTTTTAGCTCCTAAAGCAGTGAAGTCAAAACTACAGTATCTCAAAATATTTGCTCTCATCATTTGTTTTTATGAAACCAATTGATGATTTTTAAAAGTTTGACTGTAACAATAACTGCCATGATGATATTCTTTTTAATTCCAACCAGAATATTAAAGAAAAGATGAACATGTTAAAAGTCTAAAAACAAGTTGGTGTTAAAGGTTTTGGGGAAGAGAAGAAGTAACTGAAACAATCTGTAATGATTTCAAGTGAAAATGTCATGACTGGTGCTCAGACGTCAGAGCCGCTGAAAACACAACTTTTTGAAAACGGCTTCCAAGGTGGAACTTTTTTGAAACCCTGCTCAGTGTGAGACAGCAGGGGGCGCTGCTCCGGAGCATGCTCACCACACTGGACACACTGAACACGCTGAACACGCTGGACACACTGGACACACTGAACACGCTGAACACGCTGGACACACTGGACACACTGAACACGCTGGACACACTGGACACGCTGGACACACTGGACACGCTAGACACACTGAACACGCTGGACACGCTAGACACACTGAACACACTGAACACGCTGGACACTCTACACACTGGACACACTGGACACGCTGGACACGCTAGACACACTGGACACGTTGGACACACTGAACACGCTGGACACACTGGACACGCTAGACACGCTGGACACTGAACACGCTGGACACGTTGGACACACTGAACACGCTGGACACACTGGACACGCTAGACACGCTGGACACTGAACACGCTGGACACGTTGGACACACTGAACACGCTGGACACACTGGACACGCTAGACACGCTAGACACGCTGGACACGCTGAACACGCTGGACACACAACACACTGGACACACTGAACACGCTGGACACACTGGACACACTGAACACGCTGGACACACTGGACACACTGAACACGCTGGACACACTGAACACGCTGGACACGGTGGACACACTGAACACGCTGGACACACTGAACACGCTGGACACGCCCACTCTCACCAACAGAAAACAAGTGAGCCGCTTTAGATTGAGAAAATAGGTCTTCTAGGTTTTTTTGTGTGATTCTATATTTGATCTTCTCAGCACAGTCCAAGCCTCAAGCACCACGTGTGTCCATTGGCTTCCTTTTAATTCCCAGCACGCCACCAGCAGCGGTGTAAACTTTTGCACAATGCATGTGGATCTTTGCACAGCATGTGTTGGGCTCCTTTCTGATGAAAGCCAAGCGAGTTGTTGTTCTCTAACAAGCTCCCTCTGCTGCCACTGTCCCATGGCTTCCTCCACTGCGCTCGCTCACATCACGGCACCGTCTAATGTGCTGCAGGCTCATTTCAGTTTCTCACTCCGTTTGCACCGACAACATTTTCTTTCCCACTATTTTGATTAATGAGGAACTCAGGTAAACTCATTTTTCACACAAAAACAAGCTACAAACTAAACACTGCAGTGAAACATGACTTTGTGCAGCTTGCAATGTCAGAGTCTCAACTGAAGTCAGATTTCTGACTGTAGTAGTTTTTAGTTTTTTTTCCTGTGCTGCTTCTCTTCGACAATATCTGTCCCCCAAAATAAATCTGCATTCATAGGAGGGAATAAAGTGTTCAGCAATGTCAAAGTCAGACTGTAATATGACACTAACATTTTGAGCGACTCAAACTGCTCACACCAAATGTTATGTGCATTATATTTTCCAATATTCATTCCATTATGCATTCCTATTAATATTTATCAGCTGTCAGCCAGAAAAGTTCAGCGACAGAAAGAGGAATAGTAAATGAAAAGTGACTTGGAGGAGTCCTGGGATCGCGGGTGGCGCTGTGGAACGTTAACAACACCGTGAAATGGGAACTCTGGCCAGAGACACGTTCTCACAAATACCTGGAAACTATGTACAACTACTGCGAAATGCAGTTCATTTAGACCGTACGATAGCAGGTCTTCACTAAAAAAAACAATGTCTTTATTGTCCATCCAGCCAGCCATCCATCCATCCATCCATCCATCCATCCCTCCATCCCTCCATCCCTCCATCCCTCCATCCATCCATCTCCTCCGTTTCCGGGTGGTGGTGGTGTCAGTCTGAGCACCGTCACCCAGATCACATTGACCCATTAAGAATATTTGAATATTTCCTGGTATCTATTTGGACACACACACACACACACACACACACACACACACACACACACACACACACACACACACACACACACACACACACACACACACACACACACACACACACACACAAATGTTTTCAGCGTTTCTGCAGTTGCTGTGGAGACAAACATGGTATTTTTATTGTATTTAGCCTTTATTGACGTTTATTAACAACGAGGTGTTTTCCCATCAAGTGTGTGGCGTCAATGAGACATGAGGTCCAGGACGCAGAGTACCAGTACAAGATAAAGCAGGTGATTAAAGATATCAAACTTTCTAAAGGCACTTGATGAAATCACAGCCTTTCCAGAAAACCTTGGCTTGTGCTTCTACTGGGCCGTGCGCTGGTGCAGTGGTTCGCCCTCCTACAGGTTCAAACCTGCTTTCTGTGTTGGGTTTGTATCTTCTGCCCGGGCCTGTCTTTGTTTTATGATTAGTACTTTTTTTACCCAGGTACTCCAGCTCCTTCCTGCAGTCAAACCTTTAATCTGTGGTCACTGTGATAATCTGTGTTTGCCCTGTGGTGGAGCCGTGACCTCCCTCACCGTGTGCAGGATGGGTTCAGGCTGCCAGGACCTCAGCTGATAATAGTGAAGGTGAATGGGAATATAACCAACAACTCGGTCAGGTTCAAACGCCTCAAACATTCACTTAATTGCCACAATATGTGTCCTGAGGGTCTTTAAACCCAAAGAATGAGCGGAGCCGGAGCTTCATGGCGTCCTGGAGCGGCGCAGGGTCGGGGGGTTCTTATTGTTCCACTACTGCTGATCTAAATCATTAAATGTGTCTGAGAAGATCAGAGGGGAACACATGTTCACCAGGACAGTGGAGTTCCATGGTGAAGAGGTTTTCACTCTCACTGTACCGTCTCTATTAGTACCTTTGGATAGGAACGTAATGTAAAGAGCCCAAACCGGTGTTGGTCCAAACCCGGGCGGTGGGACTGGTGTCCCCCCCGACCGTCACGCTGAATAAGTTCCAGCCTCCAAGGGGAAAGTGAGTTTCACCCCATGAGGGGCAACCCGAGGAGAAAAGGCCATTACCTTGATTAAAATGACATATTTCACCGGGACAGAATATTAGAGTAAGAGTACACAATTCATTACAGCACATCGCAGGTTTGGTCAAACAGCTCGAAGTACAAATTCCCGAGTTGGAAAGACGAGAATCAAGTGAGGATTTCACTTACATGATGAAAACTGTCCGTTCAGCAGTTTCCCTTGGAATGATTCCAGGTCCGTCATTGAGAAAGTCAAACAGAACTCAGACACGTTCATTTGGGGTGTCAAACTCAGATCCTCGTGGGCCGCAGCCCTGCACGTTTTCAATGTCTCCCTCCCCTGAATGTCCTGATGGTTCATCACCACATTCAGCACAAAGCCAGAGAACGAGCTGCTCATTGCAATCAGCTGTGTTGAAGCTGGGAGACATGGAGAACGTGCAGGGCTGCGGCCCTCGAGGCCTGGAGTTCCACACATGTGATTTAGAACAACTGTCGCGTTTCATCCAATTAGAACATCATGGAGCAGAAGCGCAGTGGGAGGGAAACAGAGGAGCTGAAAAACTGCAGTAATGCAACAGGAGTACTCTGGACAGAAACATCCTGGGCTTGAACCAGAGCTTTATCAGTGTGAGGCACCAGAGCTCACCACTACACCACATCACCACTGACGGTGGACACAGGGTGAATCTTTGCAGTTTATTTCAGCTTTATTTCTATTTCTCATTTATTTCTAATAAAACATTTAGAGGATTGTTTTAGATTCATCTGCTGGATTTTAACCAAAGCAACAGTTTTTCAATCATGCAATGTTTTTTAATATACAATTATAAAAACATCTTTCAAACAGGAACAATCTTCACTTTTAATCAATGTTAAACACGACATGCATGTTCAGAGACTCTTTGACATTATTTCTAATTTACATGTTTGTCCAACTGACAGGATCAACTACGTCATTTCAAGCTTCTAAAAAACAAACGTGATATTTTGTTTAATAAATAAAGTTGGAAAATGGCATTGAGACGACATCTTGTTTTAAAAAGCAATAAAATAACTTAAAAAGTTCAGTTTGTAAGTTATATGTACCCTCATGACATGGATGGACGGTTGGATGGACGGACGGACGGTTGGATGGATGGACAGAAGGATGGATCGATGGGAGGATGGACGGACGGACGGTTGGATGGATGGATGGACGGACGGACGGATTTATAGTACAAATGAGGCCTTTTCATTGAACTTGTAGTTTCTCTAGATTTAGATTTTGGCGGCGACACGATAATCAGAGTTTGTCCTCCCCATTATTAAAGCTGCTCTATATAACATGTTGCATTAGAAGCATCGTGACAGAAATCTATTCTACAAAACATCAGGATATCTAGTAAAGTAAAGGAATCCTGTTACATGGTCGTCCCACAATCAGCTGGAGAAATGGAGGAAGGAGTTTTGCACTCAGGAAGCAGCTGTCATCAGATCAAACAAAGCCCTCCTGCCCTGAGGCCTCTGAGCAAGGCGCTCTGAGATACCTCCTCCCCGCAGTTCTTTTTCTTTCTCCTTTTTCCCCGTTTACCTTGGAACACATTCAAAAGGTATGTTTGATGATGAGACTTTAGAATGGAGGTGCAGCGTGATGAGGGGACCGCCAAGAAACTTTCTGATCCTCGGCTGCTCCGTCACTGGAGCATCAGCAGCTCCGTCCTGGAGCATCAGCAGCTCCGTCACTGAAGCATCAGCAGCTCCGTCACTGGAGCATCAGCAGCTCCGTCCTGGAGCATCAGCAGCTCCGTCACTGGAGCATCAGCAGCTCCGTCACTGAAGCATCAGCTCCTCCGTCACTGGAGCATCAGCAGCTCCGTCCTGGAGCATCAGCAGCTCCGTCCTGGAGCATCAGCAGCTCCGTCCTGGAGCATCAGCAGCTCCATCACTGGAGCATCAGCAGCTCCGTCACTGAAGCATCAGCAGCTCCGTCCTGGAGCATCAGCAGCTCCATCACTGGAGCATCAGCAGCTCCGTCACTAAAGCATCAGCAGCTCCGTCACTAAAGCATCAGCAGCTCCATCCTGGAGCATCAGCAGCTCCGTCACTGAAGCATTAGCAGCTCCGTCACTGAAGCATCAGCAGCTCCGTCACTAAAGCATCAGCAGCTCCATCCTGGAGCATCAGCAGCTCCGTCACTGGAGCATTAGCAGCTCCATCCTGGAGCATTAGCAGCTCCATCACTGAAGCATCAGCAGCTCCATCCTGGAGCATTTGCAGCTCCGTCACTAAAGCATCAGCTCCTCCGTCACTGGAGCATCAGCTCCTCCGTCACTGGAGCATTAGCAGCTCTGTCCTGAAGCATTAGCAGCTCCACCCTGGAGCATTAGCAGCTCTGTCCTGGAGCATTAGCAGCTCCGTCCTGGAGCATTAGCAGTCGCTTGCTCCAGGGGGCAGCTCATTAGAACGAAGCAGAAAATGTTATTTTCCGTCTTTTCAATCAGTCGGTGAGTTGAAGAGCTGCAGAGCTGCAGAGCTGCAGAGCTGCAGAGCTGCAGAGCTGCAGCGGCGCCTCTCAGCACATAAATTATCTTCAGGTTGTATTAACGTGTTTGGCACCACGTCTCGGGAGAGAGGGAACTCTCATCGCCTCACCATATCATCCTGATATTGATTAAAGTGTAAATGTGTTGATGATTTTTAGCTTCAGTAAAAGCTTTGTGACGGGCCAAATGGTGACATCAGTTCTTATTACTGACAGTCGGACATGAGCAGCAGCATCTGTCATCCAGCACAGCCAGTCACGTCCCAGCAGAAACCCTGGAATCACACTGAAGGATCCAGTCACGTCCCAGCAGAAACCCTGGAATCACACTGAAGGATCCAGTCACGTCCCAGCAGAAACCCTGGAATCACACTGAAGGATCCAGTCACGTCCCAGCAGAAACCCTGGAATCACACTGAAGGATCCAGTCACGTCCCAGCAGAAACCCTGGAATCACACTGAAGGATCCAGTCACGTCCCAGCAGAAACCCTGGAATCACACTGAAGGATCCAGTCACGTCCCAGCAGAAACCCTGGAATCACACTGAAGGATCCAGTCACGTCCCAGCAGAAACCCTGGAATCACACTGAAGGATCCAGTCACGTCCCAGCAGAAACCCTGGAATCACACTGAAGGATCCAGTCACGTCCCAGCAGAAACCCTGGAATCACACTGAAGGATCCAGTCACGTCCCAGCAGAAACCCTGGAATCACACTGAAGGATCCAGTCACGTCCCAGCAGAAACCCTGGAATCACACTGATGGTCGGAACGCTTGAAACACAAACTGCACGTTTACATTTCAGTGTTTCTCTTTTATGACATTTTGCTCGTGTTTTGTTCTGAAATAGAAAAGAGAGTAAAGAAAGAGAGGAAGAGCGATCTGGTGACGTAGGATCTGGACGCAGACACACTGTACTCTTGTTTAGTATCACTAATGTTAAACAGTCTGACTGGAGGGCTGCCCTGTGGAGTCCCCGGTTCAATTCCTCAAAATGGATTCAACAGTCCGTAGGCGTGGATATGGACTTGGATAAAGTCCCAAGAGTGGCTCAGGCAAGGTTTCACCTGAAAACACACAATTCATTCACACACACGAGCAGAAAACAAAATGTGATAAACATCCACAGTGGAGAGTGAATCCACGTGGACGGACCACAGGATCGCCTCCACAGGTGAAAACAAATCGTTTTAGCTTTTGTGGTTCAGAAAAGTTTTGCATTTATTCAGCAACTTTTTGAAACCGACGTCAGTTCCTATACAAAATGGCCGAAATGTTGAAAACGATGTAATTTTCATGTTGGGCCACTAGTGGGTGCTGTCGCTCTACAAACTACCAAGTCCTAGGAGAAGTCATGACACTAT